>NC_044925.1:26650924-26695568 GCF_003576645.1 Ipomoea triloba | reverse complement strand
AATTTTTTCCCCCCCCCCCCCCCCCTCCTTAAATGAACTCAATATATATATATACCTAAATTCATTAAATAAAAATAAATAAATCAAATAATCAAATTAACCATTTTTCTTTATTAATTAGCTTTTTTCTTTATTAAATGTAAATATTTTTTACAAAAAATTACACTTTTCGTCCCTTAATTATAGAATAATTGTAGAATTCGTCCATAATTGGTGGTCGTGCTCATTTTTCGTCCCTAAACTATAATTGACGTCGCAAATTTTGTCCTTTTAATAACATGTTGTACTCACCTTTTGTTCTTAAGCTATACTAACATTGCAAATTTCGTCCCTAATGTTTTGTTAGTAAAGCGACGGAATTTACAACATCAATTACGAAGTATATCTTAGAGACAAAAAATGAGCACGACCAACAATAATTAGAGACGAATTCTACAATTACCTAATAACTTAGGGATGAAAAGTGTAATTTTCATATTTTTTACCATTGTATATATTTTGTGTTACGTGAAAAATTTAAAAATAATGTTTGACAACCTTAACGATCATACTCATATAATTATATATTCATATATTATATTATTGCACATAGTATAATTAAAAATAATTATTAGTAATAATAGACACAATCATATGCATATATGGTGTTTATAATGATATTGTATGGTTTATACTAATATCTACTAACATACTCTATAAATTTGCCCCCCCCAACCTATTATTCCTAGCTCTATTATTCCTAGCTCCGTCCCTGCTAATCTGTCAGATCTGTCACTCTTTTTGGGACATCTGCTAGTTTCTGATCTCTTGTTCATAGCACTTCGACAACTATTTACTAAAAGATAGCGGGTAAAGTATGAGAGTGGAATTCCAAGGTGCAAATCATCAGTACTAATATAATGTTGTGTTGTAGTGTAAAACATATAGTTGTAGTTGGTCATATTGAGTACCATCGACACTAATACTAATAGTACTTACCTACTCAGGACAACTTCATTTTCTACACTTCTGTAGTTGTACTAAGTGCAACACGACACTAGCTAAAATTGTATTGCAATTATACCTTATATATACACATACATATATATAGGTGGTATAGTACGTGAATTGTGCAAGGTATTGTTAGAACTAGTGTTACGTTACAAGTATTCGATACAACTTAAACCGTTACTCTTAATAATTGTATTAGGACATGATAAAATTCCAATACAATATACCATGATTTGCATGCATATTCACTTCAGTGTGTATATATGTTTTACTTCACTACATATAGTAGGTTGAATTGGGGGTAGCATATATTCAAGGTATAAATGTCTATAAATTAAATATGTATGATTTTACCATACAACTTGTAATAATCAAAGTATTTGACAAACCAACGTAAAATGTGCGACTAAATGGGTGGAACATGATTCTTGTACCAAAAGGTCATAGATTTGATTCTTCTTCACACACTCTCGATCTAGCCCGTCACACATATTTTTCTAATTTGATTTATCTCTTTTGTTTGGCTTACAATTATTACACAAGAGTAAGATTTATCCAGTGTTCACTCTCAAATAGTGGGTACAATTCTCTCTCGATTATATTATACTGTGGTTATATATGTACATATTCCTATGCTTAATTATAATTTTGTTACCACTAATATTCTATTACACTACTGTACTATATAGTGTTACAATATATATAATATCTAATGAAGAAGTGTAGATCATGTGTGGATCATCAACTCCCACGTCAAACTTAATTAATAATCCTCCGGCCTTGTGCAGGGCACCACTGCAAAAAGTAGTATAGTTTATGGACTTCCAACATTCTCTTGCTGTTTTTTTTCCCCATAGACTTACAAGACAAGAGACTGGGGGAAATCTAATCTAATGGTGATAATGTAAAAAGTAAAAAACAAATACGTACTATATCTTATCACTATTATCGATCAGTGTGGGTACAGCTTGCAAAAATAATAATGATGTTCATATAAACTTACATAATAATTCAAAATAGTACAGAAGAAGATAAGTGAAAGGATAGTCTTGATCTGTTTAAAATTTACTGATAATATTGCATAGTTGATTTTTAGATATTAGGGTTGTAGTTAAATTTATATTTTCCCGACACAACTTTAGAATGAAAAATGAATTGCCGACTATTTTTTATTAGACTTTATAATGGGGGATAAGATGAATGTTGAAATCACAACACATGTCCCTATTATGCATAGTTAGGTACTACTGACTCTGTTAGAATGTAGTATCTGGTCAACCTATTGAAGCACAATGAGTCAACAGTTGACTCCACTGAGGCTCGAACCCACTCCTATCATTCATATGGGAGTGTTAATCAGGACACGGCCGGATGCCACTTGACCACAAGGTCTTTGGCATACTCCGTATTTATTTACTCATAAATCCAACTATCACATCATAAAGATATAAACATTGTCATTAGGCCTCTGCAAACAGATAACGTTATCCATTGATCTTTCCTTATGAGAGTTACTACTTTATTAGGATTTAATTACCTGTTTTAGCCTTTTAGGTTACATGCAATGACACTACAATTATTTACATTTTTTAGAAAAAGGAAAAACATTTAAAAAAAAAACAATAAATGTAAACAATTATTATAAATTCAAACTTCAAACTTGAGTGCCATTATCAATTGGCCTACAAGTCAAATATTAACATGTTAAAAACTATTTAACATATTTGGTGTTATCTTAAACCCGTAAGGGATGACTGAGTGATAAGTGGTATATAATTTTTACCTTCTCAATTAAGCATTACATATATACATGTTATTTTTAGTACAATTTATTTAATATTTTTTTTGTGTGAAAGAAAAATTACACTCACTAACTATTACATTGCTTTGAACATTTTGAAGTAAATTAAAACATTTGTAAAAGTGAAGTATTAAATAAAAATAATAAAATAAAGTATAGATAACTTCTTTTTCAGGAAAAAGTAAAGATAGGAAACCTTGTTTAAGTATGGGAAATTGTTACTAGTGCGGAAAGTAAAGTGAGGGAATTATAGGCATCCACTAGCAATCGAAACATATATACCTATGAAAATGACAAAATATTTTCGTCTTATAGTCTCTTAAATTAGAGTATCTAACGACTGCCTTAAAGCTTCATGCATGTGCACCCAACAAATAGATGCTTATCTTTAACTACAGTATATATATATATATTCACACTCATATACATCATCATAATATTATTAATATTAATATATTGGGATAATCATTTTAAGGTATCGGTCAGATACTCAGATATGATCCTATCATTTTATAAGTTCGGGGTGTAGCAAAATAATTGGACGCTACATAAGATTTATACAATATATATTTTTATAATTAAAATTTAAATTAAATAAAGGAAAAATATTAATGACAAATAACTTGAAATAAGATTGACAAGTTTTTAACAATTTTGCATACACATAGAAAACAATTCTATATGTTTTCCTAAATTCAAAATAATCAATAACCGCATCAATCAATGCCTTTATAAATAAAGAATTATACTACGTAGTTTATAAAAACAAATAAACAATTTAAAACCAAATAAACTTTATAGACAATAACATTGCTATTATAATATATATAGATAAAGTAATTATTAATAAAAATTTATAGAACACAAAACTTGCAAATAAGAGCAGGGCATCAAATCTTAATTATTAAGAGCAATAAATCAAAACACTTTAAAATGTGATAAAGATATTCATAATAAAATATGAAACATAATTAATTATATAAAATAGTTCAAATTAAATAAAAAAAAACATTATAAATATAGATCTTCTATGATCTATTGGTATCATATTTATATTTATATATAAATAATTAAATACATTAATATTTTTCATAATTACATTAAAAAATATTTTACACCTTGAAGCACAAGATTTGGCCTCGACCTTTAACATACCAACCACAAGTCCCTCCAACTAAGCTAACTTATATTTTATACTTATATGAAAAATTTGTAATACATATAAAAGGTAGTGGAGTGGGGTGGTGGGCCCTGTGCAAGGGCTCAGCCTACCCCTACCTAAGGCAAGGCCTGCCGGCCTGGTATTGGTTAACACCAATGACTTACATTGCATACAATTTAAAAATAAATGGGAAAGATTTCGAATTTACAATCAAGTGATGTAGAGACATTATTCTCACAAAATCTCGTAAAAAAAAAAAAGAATCTTCCAAAATTTTTTATGCCGCACTTGGTGCAAGAGGTACTCATGTCAATTGGCATTAATGATAAGAGAGGAAAATGATATTAATATTCAAGTTTTTATTCGTGTTGAAATTTATTCTTATATTTATTATATTGGTTATTTATGAATTCATTGGCTACTTCAAATTAATTAGCATATTCCACTTTTAAAAATAAAAAGTAAAACAATATAATAGAGTCAACTTGTTAATTAAATATGAAAAGATTTAATTATATATCGAATCAATCATCACGAAATAAGGAAGTGAAATCGAGGGAAGAATATAGCATCACCATATAATCGAATACAGAAGATTATGAGGATACATACTAGAATTGTCTTCTTCAAATATTAAATCACCGAATCTCTTTCCAAAAAATATAATTATGGAGGTATAATGGAGTATATTATTCCATCTTTTCATGTCTCCCTTTTTCTTTTCCTTCAAGAAAAAGTGCTGAAAATTCTTAGGATTTTGGAGAATCATATATGTGATGGATCATATTTTCCAATGAATCATATACTGCCGGCGGCGACACTGATTTTATTCTTCTCATTCATTATTTCTGTCCTTTAAAAAGAAAAAAAAAAAAGTTGATGTTATTGGAGATAGGTGCAAATTAGGCATGTGCTAGGTTCAATTTTTGGTTAATAATTAAAAGATTTTAAGATAATTGGTCATATATAATTGACAAATAACTTGCCCAAAAATCAAAATAATTAACATTTTTTTTAAAAACTACTCCATATCTGATAATTGATCATATTGCACACCCCTATAATCTTGCAATATTAAGAATATAGTTGTTTTTTTGAAAATTAAATTTTAATCAATTAATTAATTGACATATGAATTAAGTTTAAGTGATAGAAATATTTCATAAATATTATATTCTTTATTTTATATTTGTAATTATATTTTGAAAAAATATCTAAGTTGGATTATTATTTCATGAAAGGTGACTAAACTATTACCAAATCTCCGAGAAGAGACTGGAATTTCTCCACTAATGCCTTTTTAACTTTTTATCATGGAATATTTACATTCAATATATCATATCATGGCATCATGCATCTTGGGACCCTTACAAAGTTCACTAGCAAATTAAATTCTCTCTGTTTTTTTTTTTTTTAATGGTATGTTTTCTCAATCAAGATATACTGTACTAACTTTACACTGGAATTAATTCTATTCGTGATAAATTAAATAAGACTTCAAAGAGTTGTTAGCAAAACACTCTCTCGTGAGTTTTAAAGTAGTTGTATTTTGAAAAGTCAAGCTCAAGATAAAATGATTAAATTTATAGAGATTCGTGGCATTTCATCTATACCGTCATTATGAGTAAATTGTCTTTTATCAGTCACTTTCCTTATTGTTTTAGTTGGAGTTGACTCATTCACCATATGGCTAACACACTAACTCTCTAGCAATCCATGTAGTTGATTCTAGTATGCTTCATCTCCTTATATGGATATTAGGCTATATGCAATGATATATGTAACTTCGTACTTTTTTGTCTAATTAATTGCAACCATTGCTTGCATAAATTTTTTTTAATATTATACTATTCATACAAATTTCCAAACACTCTTTCCAAGTGGTCAATATTACTAATTAATTAATCATGTAAGCTCGATAAGTGGTCAATAATACCAATACGTACAAATTATATCGGTCTATTTAGTCTACCTTGCATTGTAGACCTTGATGCAAAAATAACCTCCAGATTCTGTATCTGTAGTTAACACATTCTATACCTGCAGTTGATAGTTTCTGTACCTGATGTAATAATAAAATACCAGTAATTATCAAGTTATTTGTTTATATATACAAAAATTGTTTATTATATGTACATAATGTGTTAACTGAAGATATAAAATTTTTGTATTAGGGTATCGGCCCATAGCCATGCCTCTCTTAAATGATAGTTTGCAGACACTACAATAATATATGCATGTGCAAGTGCAACATCAAGTATTATGCATGCCGATCTAGTACGTAGTGAAGAAGAAAGAATTTTCCAATGACGTAGATGTGCTACAATAATTATATTAATTATTCTGCAATAATGTGATTTAGAATTATTTGTGAATTATTTTTTGTTTCTTTTATTATTTGTTCAAGTACAAACATTCTGTAACTTGTCAATGCATGCATGTGCCCTAACAGAACCATGTGACAACATAGAAACATGTTACTACACTCCACATGATACTCACTAACTAAAATGGAAACCTGCTGCCATGAAAAGGATGACTAAGCGGTCAATCATAATTTTTGTAACAGAGACCATAAGTTTAATTCTTATCAACAATATTTTATTGGTCGAGGCTATCGTATGAGATTTTCTTAGTATAATTTACTTTTTATGTGTGATTTGTGGGCTATTACAAATAGGAATAAAGTTTACTTAGTGCACAATTTTGGATAGTGGCTGTAAGTTTCTCTCAACACTGCAAGTAAAAAAAAAAAATTACGATGGTGTTTAATTTCCTTATAATTTTTAATTTATCATATATATTTTTTATGTTTGTCTTCGTACGTAGGATAAGCTTATATATAGTTATTACCATACTGGAAAGATTATATCATAATATTTACACATTGTTTTAATAGTATGGTCCATACAGCTGTGTGTACGCAAATTATATCGTGGACCGCAGTCCCAAAACGACGTCGTTTTGATTAATGAAAACAGACGGATGAATTCGCGCCACTCACTTTCTTTTCATATATACTGCAGTTACATTTCAACACAACTTCAGTTACATTTCAACACAACTGCAGTTACCTTTCAGCATAACTGCAGTTACATTTTGATATAACTACAGTTTCATTCGATAATATAAAAACACAAAAGTGAAACTGTTATTCAGTATCTGTTCATATACACTGCAGTTACATTTCAACACAACTACAGTTACATTTTGATATAACTACAGTTTCATTCGATAATATCAAAACAAATGTAAGGCAGTATCTTTTGGAATGAACTGTAATGTCAATTACGGGGATCCGTCTCCCACTTACTAAAACGACGTCATTTTGGGACCGCGGTCCACGATATAAGAACTGTTGTGTGTACCATGGTCAATATATACAACAATAATTGGGGTTTAAAGATGCAATATTAATAAAAATGAAATGGGCCTTCATAAACTGGACTTCTAGCTTGACTTCTTTCGATAAATCAATTTGGCCTTTGATTAATTTGCCAGGCCCAACCATCTACAACAAAAAATGCAAGCAAAGAATCAAAATAAACTGGACTTGTCCTTAGATGTGGGGTTGAATCTTTATGGTTTTTGCTTGTCTTTTAGGAAGATTCTATCATGACGATCACGTACAAAGTTAAATGGTAAAGCCATTAAGTTTGTATCAAGTTTAACTCTATAATGTCAATGTTTAAGTTAAGAGGAGTACGTATTGATCATCATTGTAGTCTTTCTTATATATAATCAAACAAACTTTTAGTCTGTCAATTGTTGCTATTTATGCAATGTAATCCATCCCTATCAATATTAAGTGATCTAGTCCCTCAATTGATAGAAAAGTTGTATATGTGATCCCTCCATTAATGAATTTCATGAAAAAATTAAAAGTTTAAATTTAAGGATTTTATATGACGATTTTAAAAGTATACATTTGTATAATGGTTGTGAATTTTTTCGTAAATGAAGTAAGGCCATAAGAATCATGTTTTGGAATATACACAGATTATTAAAGCAGCAACGTAACACTGCAATGATGAATGTCACATGCAAATTAAAGCAGCAAGTTTTATGGATTCTTATTAGCTGTACTGTGTAATCTGTTCCAAGATTTTGAACATGATTGGAGTAAGCAAGAAGTTAGCCATCAAAGTGAATGTTGGCTTAGGAGAGACACAATCCATTAATAAACAACACACTTGCACATACCCTAATCTTCTGGTGTTAGTAGTTTTAGATCATCATTGCCCCCCTCCTGATTATACTGTTGCATTGCAATCATTTCCCACCAAGATTTCCATGTCATTCATTGTACTAAGGCACACTACCTGCTCGTTTTCTTAAGAAAGACCTTCAAGATATAGTTTAACTGGTTAATCAATTAAAAAAAAAAAAAAAAGGTAAAAAGTTCTGCTTCATTGGTAGTTGTAAGGTCATGTAGGGTTATATGCTGCTCATTTCATTAAGAAACGCCTTTGGGACTCGTTGATCAAAAAAATGGAAAATTTTGCTTCACTGATGATAGTTGTAAGGTTAAATAAGATTGAATTTTTACTAAGAGCATGTATGGAATTGGCTCATTGGCCGGCCATGTGACAATCAACTTGTAAACTATTGAAACATATATGATGATTTACCTCTTTCACTGGCCAATTAACCATGTGTCAAACTGTATACATGACGACGATTTACCTTTTTCACTGGAACTCTAAAACAAATGAAGGATGGACTCCAATCTATCCTTATTTGGTTTTCCTTGACAAGTCATGCTATCTTTTTAGGCATGAGGCATCTGCAGCTTTAATTTACATGCAGTGCAACATAGCCCATTATTGGAGTCTCGAAACTAGTAAATGAAAAGAAAACATGTTATAATCATACTATAAAACATCAATGTACTTGTTCACTGCAAAACATGTTACATACAATCATCCTTGCTGGTTTAATTTAGTATGTTTCTGATATTTGAATGTTGATGATCTGGAGAGCTAGCTAGCCAAATCATGAAGCCTAGAACCTGGATTATTAGATCATCTCTTTATTACTTCCCTATTGATATAATGTTCAATACTTAACAAGTAAATATACAATACCTATTTTTTTTGAGTAACAAGAAACCCGCAGCTACTACTCGAGTGTATGAATTAAGTAAACCCCGCTATTGCATAATAATTCGCAAATCACATAAGACAGGTAAATCATACTATATGGAAATTCGTAATCTTCTGGTACATGACTCATACTTCACCCATCCAAGCACCCCTTCCGGAAGCCTACTAGACCTATTAACATGGTCGAAAAAATCGACCATTTGGACCACCGATTTTGGTGATACACTAGGCGACTGGCCTGGTACATGAATCATACTTCACCCATCCAAGCACCCCGGCCTTCCGGGAGCCTACTAGACTTATTAACATGGTCGAAAAAATCGTTAGGCGACCTAATCAGCCACCTAGACTACCGATTTTCGTGATAAGCCAGGCGACCGACCGATGCCTAGCACCTAGGGGCGGATTAATCAAACGCCTAGGCAGGATGTTTGCAACATAGCCTATTAATAGTAAGGCATGTGACAAAAGCAAGATAAAAAAGGTAATCTTGCATTGCTAGCTAGCTTCTTCATTATAATAAAGATTGCCACCTAATTCAGTCTAGAAAGCAAAGCTAGCAAGATTAACAGTACTAAACATCATGATCACAGACCTTAATCCCCATTGCCATTCCCACCAACAAAACCCCAAACTTTTCCATAGTTTATGGCAAGACACAATGATGATCACCCAAACCCCACTCCCTAATCCCATAAATCATTTTTCTTCCCCTCAATCCCCCCTTCAAAACCTCAGCTCTCTGCAAACCCCCAAGAATGCAGAATAAGAGCTCATCAAGAAGAGCAGCCAACAAGAAACAAACCCTCATCAGAGGCCCCTGCAATGCCGCCTTGTGCTGCAGCAGCTGCAGCAGGCTCAGCATCTCCTCTTCAGAAGATCCCCAGAGCTCCGGCGGCGGCTCCTCCGGCAGGTTTCCGGCCATCTCCAGCCTGTCACACGCCATGGTTCAAGAACGGCTCGAACAGATGATTAGAGAGAGAGAAGAAGTTTCTAGAAGGCTGCAGCGCCGCCATGGGAGGAGTAGTAGTAGTGGGAATAGTAATAAGTTGATTGTGATGGTGGCGATGGAGAAGTGTTCGTATGATCCCTTGGAGGATTTCAGGGAATCTATTCGGCAGATGATTGTGGCTAACAGAATCTGGGAGCCCAAGGATCTTCGGAGACTCCTAAACTGTTATGTTTCGATGAACTCCGAGGAATCTCGAGGGGATATACTCGAGGCGTTTCATGATGTTTGCTCCGCCTTATTCCTGTCGTGTAAATACCATGATTCTTGAATATAATTTTTTTTTTTTTTTGGTCTTGTCGCATAATCTCACCTTAATTGGGCCCAATCAAACTTAGGCCCAGCTTTAAATCCAAAGAAGATTCTTCTTCTCATTAAATTGGAATATAAATTATTTTTCTGAATTACGACTCATGACTAAAAGTTTTGACCTCATGACTTTTTATTTGTACTATGCTTTATGTTTTTTTAATACGTAATAAACAAAATAAAATAAAAAGAGATCAAGCCAATCTAACATACAAAGAGCATTATCAACTATTATGTAGTGTTATGATATCCTCGTTTTTATTCTAAATGGATGATCATAGATTTGAATCTCAGTAGTAGGAATTTCGATTTTTTTAGCTAAAAATGTTATGAGAAAATATAAAATATTTATTTAACTTGCACATTTCAATAAAGTGCTCGCTAGGTGACCAACTACTGCTGACCACGTTTATGTTTTTTTTTTTTCCCTTTAAAATGGTCATTGCAGATGCAAAGACCAACTTTTGTTTTTTGTTTTTGGTTTTTTTTTTTTGGTTATTTAATTTTATTAAATTTATGGAATGTTATTTTTAATGTAATATATAATTTTAATAACATACTATTTGAATTGAAATTTTATGTATTAAGAAAATTTTGTCATGTTTAACTTAAAAATAATTACTAATAACAATTTTTTTGAAACAAACAAAACGAACTTCATTCATTAATTCGTTTTAATTTATTGTTAATGATAATTGTAATAATTTAATTTGAATTATAATTTTAAAATTATAATGAATAAAGAAATAATATAATATAATTTTTTGTAAATGGGTGGTGGATCCACACACACAAAAACAAAAAAAAAACAAAAAAAACAAAAAAACAAAACAAAACAAAACAAAACAAAACAAAACAAAAAAAAGGGAAAAATCAAGCTATCAGGAAGAATTGATTTTTGAAGTTTATTTAGATAGTTGATGTTGAGGTGGAGGTTGGGCCCAAAAATAACTAGAGAAAAAAAAGTTTAAGACAGTTGAGGTTGCTCTTAGTCATGAGATCTAATGAACATCAGGAGTGTTTCAAAAATAATTAGGCTTTGCCCAATAGTGACCAGTTTTTTATGAGATTTTACAAGTGTGATTAAAAAAGAGAAAATGAGAGTAGAGAAAAAAACAAAAAGTTGAAAAAAAAATTAGATTTACGCGCCTGCCTAAGCGCGAGAACTGCACCCTGCACACTGTCTTCTCCCCAGTGGGGCCCACAGAACTTGCCAAAAACCCCCCATCTTGCAAGAAAAAAATATCCATAAAAACCTGATCACATTTGTTAAAAATCCCACCCCTCACATTTTATTATTCCAAAAACCCAACAAAAATTACTAATGAGGAAGGCCTTAGCATGCATGTAAGTGATGTAACCAAACATCAAAGTTCATAGTTTTAACCAATCAACGCCCCCAAAAAAAAATCACTATTACTAATTTACTATGTGATAAGAAGGCAAGAAGCAGCTCACAAGTCTATTAACAAGCTCATGTATATATAGCTAAAACAATACAAAACGAGAGGTCTCTACCATTAACCCATTTATCGATCTTCTCGACAGTTACTTCTGATCGAATCACTCTCAAACATTACATTGTAGTAATTTTTATTCCACGCTACTTTTAAACAATAGTAAACAATAGTAAATAACTCAAACTTCCACACATAAACTCTTAGTTATTCCAACTCTCATTTGAAAACCTGAGAACCAAAAACCCCGACCATCCTAGATCACCCCACCAATCACCACCTCTTCCGTTTTCCTTTGACATTATGCTTTTATTTTATCAATAGCTCCTGGTATCTTAAAATATATACTATCGACAAATTTACAAACAATTAACCAATACGAAAGACAATGCTGACATTAACCATTCAAGAATTATATTAAATGGTAAATCATTTACTGCAGATAATTTTCGATTTTTAAAGTTCAGTGTGGACAGGAGAATTGTTCTATCAAAAATAGTTACAACGTAGATAAATACAAAAAATAGTAGACACGAGTATTCCTTTTCAAACGTGACACTACATTACTTTATTAGAATATATAATTGGGATAATTCACTGACTCAAAAGGTTTCTACTTTCCTCTATCGAGTCGCTTTATTATTATTATTATTATTATTATTATTATTATTATTATTATTTATTATTATTAAAAAAAANAAAAAAAAAAAAAAAAAAAAAAACAACAACAACAACTGTTGTTTTCTCTACCACATACTGACCTGCTTTTAAATAATTTATAAATATTTTTGTTTGGAAAATATTATACACATTGTTTATATATACAGATTTTTCAACTTAAAAGTTATCACTTGAATATATGATCTCAAGCATCTTTAACACACACACCCCACAATATAATGTATAATATATGGTGTGTCAATAGGGCTAATAGAGTAATAGGGTTATATGGAGTGTATATCACAACTAAAGATCGTTTACGACTTCAGTATTGTTCATTCCAGTTTGGTAAGTTGAGAAGTAGACTATATTTAAATATACAAGTCGCCCATGACGTACTCATCATATTAATCATGAGCTCGCTTAGGTCCCTTCATATCAACACGTGATGTAACCGGTATGATTAAATTGACTTATAAACAAGCGTCCTGTGCCATTTATTATGAAAAATTATGATATATACTTATTGACCTAACACTATAAAAGTCAACTTATCTTATAAAAGTGAGAATTGTGCCCTAAGCGAAATACTTAATACTTTCCGACATATCCAAAGACCTCTGGAACTTGAACAATAATTTTATTTGTTTCTTTATGAAAAAAAATTCTTAGGAATAATGTGACAAGACTCGCAGCATGTTCCTACGATAATAAATTGGTGAATGACGGTGCCGTTTTGAATGAGAATTCGGACGATCACATGCACATGTAGGTAGCCTGCTGACTTTTTTTCTCCTCTGTTTCAACTTCCATTCACTGTTCCAATTAGAATTTAAGTGTTTAATAAAATTAATTGTTACATTAACTGTGTTTTTTTTTTTTAACCATTGTAACATTAACTGATAAGTATAAAAAGATATAAGAGAATAAATCAAGATATTAAATTTTTTTATTAATGAAGCATAGATCACTAGATGGTGTATTTTTGTATATTAATAAAGGTTAAAAAAAATTTAAAAAGGTTAAAAATCAAGAGTTTATTTTAAAATGTTATTTAAAATAGCATTTCAAAATAAATTAATATTATTTTAACTCCTCTCATTTTATCAAATAGAGCTTATAACTTATTTCTAGTTTAAAATATGCTATAAACTTTATCAAATAGAATTTTTAATTTGTATAATAATTATATTGAGAGAATTTGGACAAGAATTAAACTCATAAACTTTTGATAATAAAATCATTATATTTTAACTCTTCCCATTTTTTTTCCAAACAAACAAAAAAAAAATCATGATTCATCTACTTTACAAGTTACAACCTCTTTAGGATTTCTTCCATTCACTTTAATTCCCAGTACTTGCTTCCTGAATTACTCAGTCTTGTTTTTTTTGTTTTTTTGTTTTTTTAAGTTATTATAAAAAAATTGTTTTTGATAATTCCGATGAATTTACTTTATGATTTCAGTTTTTCTCGTAAGACGTAGAAAGTAGGCAGCGCCTGTTCCTCTTTTCCTAAATTCCAGATTTGTACGTATTCTGAATCTTGCTTTTACTTTTTCACTTGATACTAGTTCTGGAGAATGATGTTAGCTCACTCCTTTTTATTTCCTCTGCAAACTAATCTTTTCTCTTTTTGGCTATGAAAATAATATAAAATAATAATAATAACAATGCTCATGGATTCTCGACTCCGGGTGTCAATAATTTGGTAATCACAGTTTAGACCAAAGAATTTAATTGCTCAAAGAGTAATGTAATAGTAATGATGCTAACCAGTTTGATTGGCGTGAGTGACAGTGCATTCTTTTCTCTTAAAAGAAGTCGAGAATTCAAATCCTCTGAATATGATACAGTGCGAGGTGTCTGACCATAGAAAATACAAATATGAGAATCATGTTCCATCCACTTACCTGCTTAGCAATCTTTTACAGACATGTGGAGTTTAGTTAGGTTGTGTGGCAGGCATAGTAGGTGGTGCCATAGCTTGCATGTAATACAAATGCAGTAGTAGTGTATATGACAGTGACTAATTTGGTGCCCATTTAATTGTTGTGTTAAGTCTCGCCATCTGCAACTGCGAAAGCTCTCTACTTTATTGGCATTATTGCTGCTGTTTTTACTACACATAAATGCACAGCAGCAGAAGAAAACTCGAAAAACCAAAAACAAAAACATAAATAAATAATTAATTTTGATTCGAATCATATCATACCGTATGAGTTATGCATTTAATTCGTCATTCTTTACGTTGTACTTTGCGATTATATTATATTGATGAACATTAAATCTCAGGCGATATGATATATGGACCTGCTGGGCTTTCATGCATGTGAAGAGGTTATCTAGTCCGATGAACATATAGGAACATCCGACCTCATCTGCTTATTTGTGGGTCTTTCATTTTCATCCTCAATCAATTCCGTTAAGATCTCGTGATTTAGATTGTATTGACCTTTCAATGAGAACATCAATAATATGACCCCAACTTAAAAAAAAAAGAACTTAGACGTACCATAACAGACCAGACTACTAATTAATCAATAGATGATATTGTACTAAGTATCAATTGGCTCTTAAAAAAAATTTTTAAAAGTAATAATATATGATGTTTTGAAATACATATGGAGATGAGGAGGAGGTCTTTAGCTACCAAAAGCAATATATTACAAGTTCTTTAGATTGTCCATATAAAGTGTACTGGGTTATAGTTAATTTATATCCAAACTTTAATAATTCGTAATTATCATAATAATTATATTATTCATTTATCGTATGAAAGATGATAAAGACATAAATAAAAATAATTTTTGTTGTGTTTTCTTTTTTTAAATATTTTTGCCCATATTATTGAATCACATGGATTAATCAAGAATGAAGAGTATATATAATGTTGAAGGGAAGGGAAACGTCAACATGCATTGGTTTGTTTTTGGTAATGAGCATCATGTGCGCACTTGGTCCAACGTTAAAAGGCGAGCCATTGCTGCATCTTCATGCTCAGCTCGATCATTCATTCAAGATCCATTAGATATCCCCAAGATTTTCCTTTAATTATATATATTTTGACTATCATTACTTTTTCATTTTATATATATATATATTCATGATTTCTTTTAGAAATCGATATTTACAACGTAAACTACTCTAGGCGACACGTCCCATTCAATTGACAACACCGAACTAGTGGATAACTCACTCTTTGGAAAAGTTTGCTTCACTCTTTTCTTGACATGTATGAGCTTCTCAATTACAACAGCAACAATATGGTCAAAATCCTAAATAAAGAGTTCATCCGGACCTAATACTATTTCAATAGTTCTTCAAATTTAAGTTTCACAAGACAATATTTTACAAAATCAATGCAAAATTGTATCATTCTCTTCAATTTTAATTTATTTTTCGCTTTCATTCGCTCAACTAATTGCATCATAGGCACAAAATATCTTTATCACATGTTTAGAGTTAACAATTTTAAGAAACTTTTACAATATAATATTGAGTATTTAAAAATTAGAGTTCTAAAAAAATCAATGATTTCAATGACGGAATGAATGTAACATGATTTTTGTAACAGAATGTCATGAATTTGATTATTGTCAACAATTTCACAGTTGATGCCATCTTTCTTGTGTGATTTGCAATTTTTATTATACAAGACTAGAGTTATAATTTATACACTTGAAATCTCGGATAGTGGTTGTGATTTTACTCATAAAGAAAATGATTAGACCATTTTTTTAAAAATAGTAAAAATAAATCTATTTATTTTACTAATATATATATCTCCATATATTATTTACTTTGATTATAATGGCAAATTTACAACTATTTTTCATGTTAGTATATGTTATGAGTTTTATAATTTGGAACCTTAACTAACAGTATGGCATATCATATCTTGTTGGGTTGGCCATACATAGCATGGTGCTACAAAATAATTAAAACGAATCGGAATCAATAAAATATACTTTAAAAGAAAAATAATGTATTTTAACATTTACTTCATATAAACCCAAAATTTAAATTGAATATATAGAATAGCGAGAACATGCATAAACTTCACTCTAAAATTATAACATTCTTTCTACCTTAACGCATGTATTAAATTTATCAGCGTTATTATCATTATTATGACTCTTATACTTCAGTAAATTAAGAAAGTAATTATAAAATATAAATAGATATTACATTATAATAAAATATATAATACTAAAAAAAATACGTGTTTCTAAATTCTTGTTAAAGAAATAAAAATAAAAACGCGAGTACAAGTGGTGTCCGTACAAAATACTGACAGCCACTTGGGGGGCACGTGGCGGTTGCTGTCAAATAAGGGCGTGTTTGGTTAGTAGGGACGGGACCGGACCGGAGCGCAATTAATGCAAAGGTTGTTAAGGCTGTTTTTATCTTTCGCAATTCACATGCCTCCATTATTATTTCGGCCTCCAAACAAACACCATTAACCATAAAACTATGAAAACATCATTCTCAATTTTCCCGAAATTTTTTATTCCCCTGTCTCTTTGGATTCCCGGACCCTACCCCCACCCACCCCTACTGCCCTCATCACCTTCATCCCCAGAGTCCTAGATGAACACACCACCACTGATCTCCCCTCACTTCCCTTTCTAGGGTCCCCCTATAGAGCTGTCATCTTTGGACATTCTTCTTTATCATCTTTCTTGGTTGAAAAATACTCTACGTGATACTTTCCAGAGTATATACTTTTATATATGACATACGTTCATATACATGTATTATTTTTTATTTTTATAAGTCACCGTCTAGGCGCTATTCTATCGCCCAATTAGCGCCTACTGCAACTATGGTTCTAAGTGCAGTATGCATTGACAACATAATGAAAGGGTTGAAATTAACGTACGTACTGGACCATGTGTAATATCATATGTCAGTCCATAAAATTAGATAGTACGTATGAAACTAATGGGACAACAATTGCTTAAAATCAATAATATATAAGTTATTGTATTCCCATAATTATTACATTCCCCGTTCTCTGAATTTAACCAATATTGACAAAATGGTTATCATTGGGGCTATCCAATGAAATTGATAAGACAATTATCATGATAATAAAAATGTTTCAAGTTTAACTATTCGTAGGAGCTGTCTAGTTTTATTGGTTTGAGCTGGTCAATTAATTATGGGTTGTTTCGTCTCCTTACGGTAATTTATCGGTTAGGGTCACAATGTGAACTTCATCGAAAGAACATTTTTGAGTAACGAATGTTGACTTTCTTGTAAATAAAAAATGATTATCATTGTCCCAAAATGGCAAACGGAATGGCTAAGGGGGGTCGAGTATGATTTCCATAGTAGAATGTCATAAATTTGATTTTTGTCAAAATCCTATCAGTTTAACTAATTTATCTCTCTTGTGTGGTTTACAGACTACTACACATAACTATGTTTACTCAATGCACGCCCTTAAGTATTGACTGCGAGTTTCATTCATTAAAAAATTGATTATTATTATTTAAAAAAAAATATTTAATTGTTGTATGGTCAATTTTAGTTTCATTATGTTAATTGATTGATTGGATGAAATATGGTGTTATAGGAGGACAGCATGAGGCCCCCACTATAGATGCATCATTCACCTTTCACCATTACTGAAAGAGCGACTTCAACTTTGTTTTCATCTTTTTAATTATGCCCTGCTGGCTTTTTTCCTCAGGCCAAAACTTACATATGACTTTTAAATTTAAAATGAAGTTTTATTAAATGTTTGTTGGGTTAGTATTTAATAATTTTTTTAAGTTTTTTTTTGTTAATTTAATAATGTTATTTAATAATCAACTTGAAGAGATCAGATCATTTGTGTTGAGTATTATATATATAAACATAAATGTATAAAAGGAAAAAAAAAAAAAAGGACAGAAATTCCTATAAATTCATCCAACTAACTTATACTATATATCTTCGTTGTATTTATTAAAATGACATTATTATAATGAAATAAAATGGACTTAACGTGTGATTAATAAATTATTGCATACATACATATACTTAATCAACGTGATGTGATATTTTAAAGATTTTTTATCCTTTCTCCATGACGTTGACTACGTTGTTGCGTAGCTCCGGGTTTGTATACTCGAAAATTTGACTTTTAATACAAGGTCAATTCTAAATTGACACACACGCATATATATGTGTGTGTGTGTGTTTTGTTCTTCTTCTTGGACTTTCTCTCACAATTAACATAGAAATTGTAGGTATTATATTGTATGTTTCTGTCTGCTTCTCTCGGAACCATGTCAACTTTGGCATTTCTCTAGGTGAAGTGATAAGCATTCATAATATGTGTGGTTCTAATCTTCTATTATTATTATTATTATTATTATTATTATTATTATTATTATTATTATTATTATTATTATATTTGCTTCAATTGCTCCAACTATATGATATGGATATATTTTATATTTAATGAGATGTTTTATCATGATATTGATATTATCATATATATATATATATATATATATATATATATATATATATATAAACTTAGTATTATATTATTAGTATTAGTGTCAATAGATCTCTTAATTTGTGACACGACACAAAATTAACGTAATAGTGTTTAGTCTTAATATGTTGTAAGTCATTAACATATTGACTAGTTAATTAAGAACATATTGTGAGAGGGCTCCTTGTGCGCCAGCAAAGATCTAGCCTCTATATTCAGCTGAATTATCATGATTTACATCAATCCAGATGTTCTGCCAGACCAGGACATAGGGCCATTCAGATTGAGAATTCGACCTTTTGAGAAGAAAATTTATGTTGGTGTCATTATCTTGTCAGAACTCATTAATGTACTTGTTTACATAAACTGCCATGTTTAGGTGTAAATTCATTAAAAGGTAAAATTAAATGAAAATTCCATCATTATTCTATAATTGTTGTCATGAATAATGGAGAATTATCTACTTCTCAATCTCCGAGATTATCCTAACATGTAATGCATACCCGACATACATATGTGCAATAATTAATCAGAATATTATAATAATATTATTATACTAATGAATCAAATTAAAATACGTTGAATATTATATTGTATTTTAGTAATATAAGTTCGTAGAAAATGGTCGCAAAGAGTATCCATTTGATACGTTTTTAAAGATATTTATTGGGGTAGTAAATTAGTAATGACAGAGATATTTGTGTCCAAATACTAAGCAGTTGATTTGATGTTGTATGTATTTGTATAATAACATTTTGACCAAGTATAATGTATATTACAATATCATTACATATACTATCATGGACAATTTACACTAATTTGTTAGTTAACAATGAAAATCTATAATCACAATAGAAGAAAATGTTAGAGTAAATGAACCTCACTCATGTGTAATAACATATAAATTACGTATAAGAGGTAAATACACTATAAAGATTATGTTGCAATGAGTTTAATCGAAACGATGTTTACAATAATTAAACTTGTGATCTTTTATGCGCTACCTGATTGCCATTCTTTTTCAAGGCACTATGGACAAATTATAGTTACGTTTACAACATGAGATTGATGAATAATTGTGACAAATTCATTTTGTAATACGATATCGGATAATGTGTTTTAACTTTTAAATATGAGAATAATGTTTCACCTGCTCACATATCCCTATATTCCCTTTTTGAGTGTTATTATGTATTCAACCAATAGCATAAGCAATTAATCAAATAAAATCAGGCATTTATAACAAACTTTAATGCAAAAAAATTGGAGAGAATTAACATGATATCTTAAAGATTGTAATAACATGATTACAAAATAAAAATAAATAACATTATGGAAAGGATAATTGATAATTGATAAATATAGTATATACCGGAATAAAGGACAAGATATGGTGCACCCAACCACCATATTTACATGTCTTCCTCAGCAATCTGTATAACTCACCCCTTTGTTCTTTAATGCATGGTAGGCCCATTCTCTCACCATAACCCAAAACCTAAAAGCTCAGGGAGGAAACACACAGAACCAGAGAGAGAAGAAGAAGAAATGGAGGAAGTGGAGGCTCAGAGGCCGGAAATTCTCTCGCCGTGCAGCAGTGGAAGAAGAAGCGGCGATTCCACCTCGCCGGAATTTGAGTTCTGGATGGTCCGAAACCCCTCTTTCCCTCAGCCCAATCTTCTCTCCGCCGATGAGCTTTTCTCCGATGGAGTTCTATTACCGCTTGATCTCCTCCCGCAGGAAGGTAACGCCTGCTCCGATGAGTCTCCGGGGGGAATTTTGGGGTTGGGCGGTGAAAACCAGCCGGAAACGTCCGGGTCTGCGGCGGTGGTGGGCGGCGCCGCCGTGGTTAGCGGGTCGAAGCGGTGGAAGGATATTTTTAAGAAAGGGGAGAAGAAGGAGAAGAAGGGAGGGAGTGATGAGAATGTGAAGGAGAAAGGGGAGAAGAAGGAGAAGAAGGGCGGCGTGGTGGGACCGAGCGCGGCGGAGCTGAATATAAATATTTGGCCGTTTTCGCGGAGCAGATCGGCGGGGAACGGCGGAGCGCGGCCGCGGCTAGGGGCGGCCGGATCCGCGTTGACTCACCGGAAAGTGAGTAGCGCGCCGTGTTCGCGGAGTAACTCAGCGGGTGAGTCCAAGTCGAGAAAGTGGCCCACCAGCCCGACCCGAGCCGGTGTCCACTTGGGTCGGAGCAGCCCGGTTTGGCAGGTCCGCCGTACCTCCGCCGCCGCCGCCACTCGAACCACCGAAAATCTCTCAAAAGCCGCCGAAAAGGCTCTCAAAAAGGAAACAAATTCCGATAAACCCGCCAAAAAAGACGGCAACTTTTCTAAATCCCTCAAAAAAGAAGGAAACGACACTCGCCGGAAAAACTCCTCCGCCGCCGTCCACGGCGGCGCCCTCCCCAAAGCTCGAGTCTTGAACTTGAATGTTCCGATGTGTATTGGATACCGACACCATCTAAGCTGCAGAAGCGACGAAAACAGTACCATTGCAGTCGCCGCCGCCGCATCTGACGGTGGTCAAAACGGCGGCGGAGTTCCCGGCGAAGCCGTACGGGGCAGTAATTTATTTAATCTCCGAAATCTCTTTACCAAGAAAGTATATTAATAGGGTAATTAATCTCTGCTTATCTTCTTAATTAATCACTCCCATGTTCTAGCTTAACTCCATATATGAATGTATGTAGATTTCTAACTTGAAATTTGAAGATCTACTTTTTGTAATTTGTGGCTTCTTATTATGTAAATTTCCTAATTAATCGCTTATATAATGTGCTTACTGATATTAGTAACATTGAGTAAAAACTTTTTATTTATTTATTTTTTTATTTACTGCTTTAGTGCCTTATTCTTCGGTTCTTCCGATGAAAGAGGTCAGATTTTCTGACCATCTTTTTACCCTGTTTGAAAATGGTTTGTGTGGCGTCACCAGATCCAGTCCGGAGTAGAGAATCAAATACCTCAAAAAATGTTTTTTTTTAAAAACCTTTATTATACGTAGTATAGAACAAATATTGAATTCTATTTTTTTTTTATTAGATTTAGAGGTCACAATTCACTTTTAGTTATTTCTAAGCATTCCATTTGATTTTACTATTATTGGGGTATGATATTTTTTTTATTATCTATTAACAAAACAGTTTAAATTTCGTAAAATACAATAACATTAAAGAGGGGATAAGAAATAATAAATACAGTATATTTTATACATCAATTATATGTTCATTATTTTTGGTCTCTTAATTATATCAACATCACGTTTTGTTTTTTACTCTTTCTGCATGAAATGTTTTACGCGTTAGATAAACCTTGGGGGACCGAACCTATGTTATAAAGTGACACTTCTTTATTCCTCAATTGATGCAAGTAACTTTCTTTATTCTTGAATGTTGTTACGATTACGTTAAAACTCATATTTATAAACAATCAAAAGATTAAAAGAAAAGTCATTTATAAAGAAATAAAGGACGGAAGTGATAACAATATCATTAAGGGATAAAATATTAAGGAGTATTATTATTATTATTTTTAACTTATAGAAAAAGTATGAATGAGATGACGTGTCTTTTTAATTTAACGTAGTGTCTCATATGTGTTTTATCAACCCTTGAGATTATATTCAACATAAATAAAATTAATCTCGATTTATGATATCTTAATACACTTTGACGGAAAAACTTAGATAAAAGTATGATTTTTTTTTTTAATTTAGAAACGAAAAGTGTTACGAATTATTTCTCAAAAATAAATTCAAAAAGAAAAACTTGGGTTAAAAAAGGGGTTAGGTTAGTGAATGGATACATCATATTTGTAAGTATTGAGAGACTGGGTCCACCAGGAAGTAAGAAGCCCATAAAGCAAGGTACATATGCACATCACTTTTCAGGCCCGACTATGCCATCTCACATCGTCTCCAGGTTTTTTTAGTTGGGTGGGTATACCGTATACGTTTGTTGAGACTTGAGATACTTTACGTGCAAATATAAAATGTATTTTTCGTGCCAAAGACCTTGTAGTCAAGTGGCATCCGGTGTCCCAATTAACATTCTCACATGGATGATATGTGAGATGGGAGTAGGTTTGAGCCTCAGTGGAGGGCTAACAGCGCTAGTAATGCTCAAAAAATAAAATGTATTTTTCGTTTTACTTTTTATTAGAGAGTGAGTTTAATTTAGTTCAATAGATAGGGATGAATCACTGAGTTACCATCATTACCTTACCTCCTTCCACATTCTTTGTCGAGTCGGGACGTGTATAAAGACTAAAATGTCATTGTGTAATAATAAAACTTGATAAAGTATATACGTAAGCCTACGGTCAAAATACTTTATTAATGATGATTCGGATACAAATGAGTTATATCCTAAGTAGTAATCCGGTCAGCGTGACCAATTCCATAAATTCTTTTAGAGGCACTTCTGACAGTGGGTCAGAGGTTTTCGAGCTACTTAATTATTTAATGGTGAAAACAACCCAAAAGTCTTTCTCTTAACATTAAATGCGGTATATATAGGGTGTCAGTGAACATGTGCTGATCATACGGCATGGTGGCCGCGTGACAACCATGCACAGGGCTGAATGTAGGCCCACTACTCGTGAGCCAAGTGCCATGCAATTACGAGCAATATCTCCAAGGGATAGTTAAAGGGAAAGGAGCTCGATTCGATCAATCCAAGTGCTCGCATAAGGTGGGTCCCGCTAGGCTTCTCCGTGTAGAGTAGCTTGGGAAAGGTTGATCGGATAAACCAGGAAAGAACGGGACGATCCGAGTTCCAGCTCGACCAAGTTCTACTCCTTAAGTTCCGGTCATCGTACGCTTACAATAGCCCGGATAATAATCCTTATTAATACTAATAATAATTAAGGGTCAAAAAGTCTTTTTCTTCCTTTTTCCCTATTTAATTCAATATTGCAATTCAACAAATTGAGGGAATTGCAATTCCTTCTAACCACACAGTGTAATTCGGATGGCCAAAGAATTGTATTGTAATTGAATTGCAACTACGTCTAACCAAACAATCCATTAGGATTTGGGATTCAATCTTTGGGAGAAAATGAGAGTGTAAACAAATTTTATGTGATAGCCGGATAAGTTTAACTTGATACTAAATTAAAAGATATATTTCATCTTAATTAAAAAACAAAAACTTTTGAATTTCTATTCACAATGATGAGAAACACGTTTTGATTAGAACAAAAACAAAAGCTGTTAAGTATCATTGCGTGAGGGATAAAATGACAAGAAAAAATAAAAAGAGATGCTCCGTATAATAACCGATCGTTATATCGTGGATCATGGTCCACATGCACTATAGACCCTGGTTCGAAACGACGTCGTTTCGAATGTTAGTGGACGGTGACGCGAATGACTTTAGGAAATACACAGAATCCTTGTCTAGAATACATAGAATGACTTGAGGAAATACACAGAATATTGACACAACTATATAGAAATCATCATCCTAACATTCAAATACACAAAATACGTCATAACCTATGTTTAAGTATCCCTAATTTGAATACACAAAATCGTAGTTTATAATACACAGAATGCCTTCAAAGAATACACAGAAAATGAAAACACCAAATACACAAACACATCACCCCTGGGCCCTGTGTTTAAGTATCACTAACATGAATACACAGAATCTTTGTCTAGAATACACATAATAACTTGAGATAATACACAGAATATTGACACAACTACACAGAAATCGTCCTCCTAACATTTGAATACACAAAACACGTCACAACCTATGTTTAAGTACCCCTAACATGAATACACAGAATCGTAATGTACAATACACAGAACGTCTTCAAAGAATACACATAATTGTTTTTATCTTCTCTCTTCCCCCTCTCTCTTACATGGAACTAAAAAATTCGTCAAAAAATTCACACTAATGAGGTTGCTCTTAGTCTACACGCTAGAGTCATCCAAGCTAACTAATTTATGCATGCCCACAATATTGCGCTAGCTTGGTTTGATAAGAAAAACTCCCGATCACCTTAAATTACTCTACAATAACTATCCTACTTAGGCTGTCATCAACCCAACAATTATACTCATTTACAAAATGATTTGGCATGCCACATGGATTTTTTTTCTTTATTTTTGTTCGTTCGATAACACTTTTTCATATTTCTTTCTTAATTATATCCGACGATCAAGAAAATTCTCGTTTTTTATTAACACATAAAGGCTGCCATAAAATTCGGCAGCCTTTATACTTTAACAGTCAGCTTTCGCTGAAAGAACTTTAAAAAAAATCGGCAACCTTTATACTTTAACAGTCAGCTTTTGCTGCATTTGGCAACAAAGGTGTCATAAAACGTGTTTTAATTTTTTTTAAAAGTTCTTTTTTATTATTTTATTATTATATGCTCAATTTGTCTCATTTTATCTATCATACTTACTATTTATTGGTCAAATCAACTATTTCTTCTTTGTTTACTTTCTTTATTATTATTATTTTTTACTTATTTGTAAATTTGATTTTTTGTGTTTAATAATACTTTTAGTGTAGTTTCTAAATATATAAATTTTGTATATTAATGCTAAACTTAATATTATGAAAATTTGAATTAAAAATAACTTCAGTCAAACATCGTTAACCGAACCCGACACAAAATGGGACGGAGGGAGTATAATATAAAACGAAAGTGAGATCAATTTTTAAAAATAAGAGAAATTTGTATAAATGTAAAACAAACAGTAAAAAATTTACAAATTTGATGACATGGGAGTGAAACCTATGGTAGAAAATGAGAGAAAATTGCTAGGTTAAAATAACCATACACTTACAAACAATAGTGGCATATGTTACTTTAGTCATCTAGTGTGTCCTCTAACTAGGAGTCCTCAACAACCAACTAAAGAACATGGTGTTAAATCTACTTGTAACTAGCATATTATTTATTGAATCAAGAGATAAATATAAAATTTTTCATGAAAGAAAATACTAGAAAATAAATTTAAAATGAGAAAATAACATTTTTTTTCTATTAAAAATATTTGACTTGAAGCATTTTTTAAAAAAATAGAAAATCACTGCCCAAATCTACAGAAACTATTTATCCAATCCGCCAATAGTTTCAACAGGCTGTCATTTTCTTGATGACTGTCTAAGTACTGTCTAACAATCTTTTTTATCCTCGACGAACACTACCTGGGAACAACCAAAGAAGAAGGATCTAGGGTTAGGATCAAACGACCCTCCCTCCAAAACTCCATTTTATGCCCCTCAGCTCCAGCTCAGATCCTCCTGAAGACGCGTATCGTATGCCCAACTACCTTACTATTTACTATGCATTATATTGCACCACCTACATTTCCATTTCATTTCGCCCTTTAATCCCTGATAGATGGATTGATGTGCTCTCTTAGCAGATCTATTGTATCAGCGCGAGCGAGCAGAAATCTGACGCCTTTGGATTGAACCATAGAAATTAGAAACCCATTCTCGTGTTTGATTGTTCCATGGCCAAGACTAGACCTGGGAAACGAGACTTGGACTCTTACACCATTAGAGGCACTAACAAGGTTGTCAAAGGTATACCCATTCCCATTTTTTGTTGTGTTATCAGTGTGGAAACCTATAATGGATAAGCTAGTGCACTAGGCCTCGATCACTGGTGTTTTTTATTTTTTATTTTAATTTTTTTTTTTTATGTTAATGTAGGAATAATAGTGTTTGGGTTGTGTTATCTGGTTGAATTAAACCTTAAAGTTGTCATCTTTAGTAAATTGTTGTTGGAAACAAAAGGATGGTGGTTAGGTTAGAATGTTGTGCATTGGTGGAAAGCATGCATGTGAGAATAGCTATGTGGTTTGGCCCTCTTGGGTGTCTGGAATTGTGTTGGCATCTCTTATATGGCGAAATTTCATTTGATTCTATCCTTTTGATTGATTGCAGCTGAGGTTTTTGTGGAAATGCCGCACTGGGTAGTTGTGGCCCTTTGAATAGCTAGATGCATGCATGGATGTTTTTGTTTGTGCTATTAATAATACTTCTTGTTCCTCCTGAGTGCATGTTAGCTGAAAATTTGTGCTTTTTCTTTGTAAAATGTTGTGGAACATGGGCTTGCTTTTGCTGATGTTTATGTATTTGGTAGTTGGGTGTCTGCACATTAAAAAAATTCACTTTTTGTTCATTCTGAAGTGAATGTGAGCTGCAAATTTTTGTGTGTGTTTTTTGGTTGTCAAAGGTTGTGTACATGGGTTTATTTTTGCTAATGCTTATGTTCTTGCTACCTAGTTGGGTGTCCAAACATTTAAAACACATTAACAAGTCTGCACATGTGTCTGTTTATTAGGTGCACACAATTTTCTATTTCTTTTGAGGGATTTCGTGTCTTTCTGTTCCTGATATTTTGTGATTTATATTTCAGAATATAGGAAAAAGGGGTTGGCTTTTGTTGGTGAGCAAGGGTACTGCCAATTATGCTTGACTGTATATTTAGACATTATGTGACTGAAAATGTTCTCTTTGATATCATTTTGAAGTTTTGCAGCTACCTCTTATATGTTGCCTCGATCTTTTGAGCATCTGAAAATCCCTCACTTTATATATAAGAAGTGTGTATATCTAGCTGCTGATGATTTATATGAAATGACTGAAAAAAAAAATTTATTTGAAGCTGGAGACTGTGTGTTGATGCGCCCTCCAGAAAGTGGGACTGCCTCTTATGTGGCACGAGTGGAGAAAATTGAAGCTGATAATCGGAACAATGTGAAAGTGCGGGTTAGGTGGTATTACCGGCCAGAGGAGTCAATGGGAGGGCGACGCCAGTTTCATGGAGCAAAAGAGTTATTCCTGTCGGATCACTATGATGTTCAAAGTGCCGACACTATAGAAGGGAAGTGCACTGTTCACACTTTCAGGGCCTATGTTAAGCTTCAGAACGTTGGGACAGAGGATTACTATTGTCGATTTGAGTATAAAGCTGCAACTGGAGCTTTTATACCAGACCGTGTTGCAGTGTAAGCGTTACGTGATTTTCTTTGGTTACTCGTCGTTCAATTGCATTACGCATTTGATTATTAATTATCTGTGGCTTCTGTTAAAGGTATTGCAAGTGTGAGCTGCCGTATAATCCCGATGACCTGATGGTACAATGCGAGGAGTGCAAGGACTGGTACAGAAATATTCTGATTTCTGAATACATTATTCTAATCGATTATGATTGTAAATTTCTGATCTGTGTGCTAATTTCATCCTCTGAAAATTGAGATAGAAAGGAAATAAGAGCTTAGAGGCCAATCAAATGTTAGGAATGAAGGAATTAGTAAAATAGAGGCTTTCTCTTGTGCTTTAATTTAAGCTTAACAACTGCAATAGTTTTAGATTTCAAATATTTCAAGAATTTTTATTCCTCTCACTTGATCACCAAATATTATAACAATTGTTTATTCTTATCAGACTATATATATACAAATTCTTAATTTACCATGTGGATAGCCCAAGTAGGTACACTCTTCTAAAATGCTGTGATGGAAGTAAAATGATTGTTTTTGCAGAGATTACAGTACACATAGAAATGCTCGAAGCATATAACAGACCCCCGAACCCCCCTTTCCCTTTTCGGGTTCTGGTGTCAAATTAAACACCGATCCTTCTAATAGGATTTCCATTTCTTTTCAATTAGGTCAAAATAAGGTTTTGGGTTTTCTTTGTTTCTCCAATCTCGTTTAAAGTTGCTGTCTTCTTTACAGGTATCATCCTGCCTGTGTGGGCATGTCTGTCGAGCAGACAAAACAACTCGATCAATTCGTTTGCTCTGATTGTGCATCCGATCCAAATGTGAAAAAGCCCCAGAACTCAGATGCTGCCTCTCCAATAACTAGTGGCAAGGTAATTCTTGCTGTTTTCAGTTTTGGCTAGTCTCACTTGTCCACTGATCTACTTAAATTATTACTCCGTATAGTAGTAGAGTATAACATTATTCCCGTGTTGCACAAGAGCAGCCACCTGTGCTTGTTATTTGAATTCAAACCATCCTAATTTTGCTCGAATAGCCTGAGAGTGTCTTGTGCTTACAAACATCAGTCAATTGTTTTGTCACAAGTAAAAACTATCATAGCACACACATTAATATACACACCTTTTACGGTTGATGGATTATAGTCATGATTTTGATTACTGTTATGTGGACCGTTAATGTCTTACATCATACAATACACAAGATTTAAGTACTATTACGTCATTTGGGGCTCATTTCACTGTTTCACGTGTGATCTGGGAGTATCATCGTTCAATATTGTTACAGGTTGAGCCCAAGCGCCAGAAGAGGTAGGCTGAAGATCAGACTGGCGATGCCAGAAGATGGTTCCATTGCGGTGGGTGTTTTGTGTACAGTGCAGAGAAATGGAAAACGCGACATCTGATCTCTTCTCTGCTTTAGACTATAAGCCTCTGTCAGTAGTGTTTTCTCGAGTGTAGTTACAGTAGTAGCCTCCGATCCTGTACTTAATGTATGGTGTTGTGTACTAGTAGCTAGCTAGGGTTGTTGAAAACTATGTTGTTGGATACACTCTTTGGAATTAAACCAGTAATTCAGCTAGAATTCATGAACTCCCATATGTTATTAATTGTCTATTGTTAACCTTAATTTCTGCAAAATTAAGTTGATGCTCTATATGTATCATTGCCCAGAGATTCTCATGCAATGTGGATCAATAAGAACATATATCTTCTGTTGAACCATTTTGAACAGCTGATGTCTGTGTAGCTTAGAATATAATATGCAATGCATGCATGCAATAAATTTAATAATTTGCATGCATGCATGCTTTGGTTGAAGTACATGAAACCCTAGCTTCTCGTGATTTTTTATGAGATACAAAAAGAGAGTTAATTAGGAGAAACTAAAATTACATAAAATGAAACTATATATTACAAAATCTACACAATCAATTTTGTATGCAGATGATTGTCATCTAATTTTCGTAAAATTTAATTTCTCGTGATTTAATTATAATTATTAGAGGCTAGCAACACCTTTAATTTTACCCTTCATATATGCTTGTCTGGCTGGTCTCCTCAAAAGCTAGGGTTTCATCTTCAATTCACTGCAAGTGATCAATTAATATCCCAAAAACCCTAGCTCTAAATCCACCATTTTGATCCGTTTAAGAAAGAATTGTATATACCCTAGCATTGAGTATAATATAATACAAAATATGAACATATCGAAACAAAACACATCATTCATGCATAAACAGAAAGCACGAGATAAAACGCGTGAAATTATGTTGTATAGTCTAATGGAATATACATCTTTTAATTCTTAAGATATTACGTCGTCAATGATAACACCGTGTTCCTAAGATATACGAAATAGCTATTTTCCATATTTCCCTTCTGGCTGAAGCTTTACAAAAGGCTGATGTTAAGGAAACAGACCGTAACGGCTGATTCAAATTAAACAATGTAATATAACTGAAAACGTTGGATGGTGTAAAGCTGGCTTTGTTCACGTTAACAACGTTGTACTTTATGGCATAATTGGTTTTTCATGTGACAGTTGTTGGATTACAATTAATTAAGAAGAATCCAGCAGGATTATCGTATGTGGTCTGATCTTCATATCATCACCACCATTATATTTTCAAGTAAACAGCAAATTAATTAAGCCTTAAAATTACCGTTTAAGCATCATGGCTTCATCACTTCTCCAAAATCTCCATCTTCTGCTACTCATCTTTCTAACATTCATCCCTCTCAGATGCATAGCAGAAGAAGATCATCGAGAGATATATTTAGTCTTGACAGAAGGAGACCCCGTTGCATTTCATCATGGCAACAACATGAAACTTGAAAAAGGGAAGAAGCTTGATCCTAGCTGGTAATTAGTTAGTTCAGTGAAGAAAATGAAGATTTATTAATGTTCTTGGAAAGTAAATAACTTTTTTTTTTTTTTTTTTTTGGTGTTGACTAGTGAGAGTTTAAAGGCTTATGCAAAAAAGTTGACAGAATCCCATGATGAGTTGTTAGAGGTGAGTTTGGATAGGGGAAGCTATAACAAGGTTTACAGCTTCAAACACATTGTAAATGGCTTTGCAGTCCACACAACTCCTTCTCAGGTAATCATCAAATCTACAAAATAGTTGATGTGTAAATCTTGGTAAATGGATTTGCCCAAGGTGAAACTCGGCCTCTACACCCCAGCCCGACAGGATAGTGGAAATATAAATCACGGTGACTCAGCGACACATTAGGTGGGAGGACTAGTGTCTGGTGCTCACATTGCGGCAGGGCTTGATTTTGTGTCCTTGCCCACAGTCTCGCCCCCAGATCGAGCCGCCACACCCAGCCCGACAAGATAGTGGAGGAGTAAATCACGGTGACTCAGAGACCCAATAGGTGGGAGGGCGATTTTTTGGTGCCCACACTGTTGCTGTTAGGGCTTGATCTTGTGTCTTTGTACACAATCTATCACCTAATAACCAACTAAGCTGCTCGTGCAGCTGAACAGGATTTTTGTTTTGTTTTGTTTTGTTTTTGAGCAATATGTGTTTCTGCAGGTGGAGAAGGTGAAGAGATTGCCAGGGGTGAGGTTAGTGGAAAAGGACAGAAGGGTTAAGCTCATGACAACCTACACTCCACAGTTTCTAGACATGGCATCAGCATGGAGCCAAGAAGGGGGAGACAGAAATGCAGGTGAAGGTGTAGTTATTGGATTTGTGGATTCTGGCATCAATCCATTGCACCCCAGCTTTGGCTATGATCCTGCAAATCCGTTTTCGTCGAAAGTATCCCATTTTTCTGGGGACTGTGAGGCAGGCCCTCTCTTTCCTAAGACTGCCTGCAATGGGAAGATTGTGTCTGCTAGGTTTTTCTCAGCTGGTGCACAGGCTGCTGCCACCCTTAATGCCTCCATTGATATTCTATCTCCTTTTGATGCTGATGGCCATGGAAGGTAGGAGAAATCTGCAATCTTTTTCTTCACAATATGACATTTCTGATCAAAAGTATCACTGTTGCAGCCATGTTGCTTCAACTGCTGCTGGGAATTTTGGAGTTCCTGTTGTGGTGGATGGCTTTTACTATGGAACAGCGAGTGGAATGGCGCCTCGAGCAAGGTTGTTCTTTGTGTATAAATTGATTTCTGTTCTTCGATATTTACTGAACTGTGCTTTCATTTTTCTTGACAGGATTGCTGTTTATAAGGCTATTTATCCAACAGTGGGAGTTCTCTCAGATGTCTTAGCAGCTATTGATCAAGTGATTATGAATTCTGAAGCTCTCAGTTCAGAGTTTTTGGTTTAATAATCCTTGTTTTGTTGGGATTAACTGTGATAACTATCTGTCATCATATTTTGCAGGCTGTGATAGATGGAGTGGATATCTTATCACTCTCAGTAGGTCCAGATGAGCCACCAGAAGAGGCTCTCACATTCTTGGCACTGTTTGAGATCTTCATGTTGGCTGCACATAGGGCTGGAGTTTTCGTCGTTCAAGCTGCTGGGAACCACGGGCCTGGTCCTTACAGCGTGATCTCTTACAGCCCGTGGTCTGTGGGGGTTGCAGCCTGTGACACGGACAGAAGTTTCCCCGGGACTCTCATTCTTGGCGACGGTCACAAGATCAGTGGAATAGGCTTGTCAGGTCTGTGTGAAGTTTTGTTTTTTGGTTAAATTCGACAGATTCCTGAGAATGAGATTTTTTTTTAAACTTTTTTAGGCTCGACGTTGGGTAGTGGAGTTCTTCGACATAAGCTCGTTCTTGCCAAGGATGCAGTAAGGATAAACGGGGCGTTTCCCAGAACTGCAGAGTACATAGAGGAGTGTCAGTATCCAGAGGCATTAGACCCTTCTGTTCTGATAGGAAGTTTGGTGATCTGCAGCTTCTCAGCTGGTTTTTCCAATGGATCATCAAGCCTAACAGCCATCACAGAGACAGCAAAGGCTCTTGGATTCGCGGGATTTGTATTTGTTGCGAATCCATCCTATGGAGACTTCATAGCTCAGCCTCTCCCCTTCCAAATCCCCGGGATTATGATCCCCAGAGCTGCTGATGCACAGGTACTAAAAGTCTGAAACATACCAAATCAGAATTGCTGCTGGGAAATTTCCCCTCATTTGCTTCGTTTTTCGCCTTTTCTTGACAGATTATACTGAGCTACTATGAAAAGCAGACTGCCAGGGACAAGAGAGGCTATGTAACAAGATATGGCGGGAGCGCAGCCATAACCGAGGGAAGAATTGCTTCTTACACAACCCGAGCTCCTGTTGTTAGCAGATTTTCTTCCAGGGGTCCTGATTTCAGTGATCAAACCAGGAATCCAACTGATGTATTGAAGCCCGATTTATTGGCTCCCGGGAACCAGATTTGGGCAGCTTGGAGCCCCATGAGTGTTGCAGATCCCATTCTATCTGGTAAACCTTTCATCTGAGTTACTTCATAGGCATATGTTGTTGTCTTTTAGCCAATGACCTTATGGTCTAGTGGGTTCGAGCCTCAGTGAAGGCGCTGCTGTCTCTTTGTGCTTCAATAGGTTGAGAAAGTAGTTATGAACAGATACTACATTGTAACAGAGTCAGTAGTACTAAAAAAAATGTTTGTTTTTAGGACAAAACTTCGCTCTCATCTCGGGGACAAGCATGGCGACGCCACATGTTGCTGGCGTGGCAGCGCTCATCAGGCAGCAAAATCCGTCGTGGACACCGTCCATGATAGCGTCGGCCTTGTCAACCACTGCCACCACTCAAGACAATCTTGGAGAAACCATGATGGCTCAAGGATCTGAGCTCTACAGCCTGCACACTTCTGCTCCCTTCGGTTTTGGCTCGGGCCTTGTCAATCCCTCCCGGGCACTAGACCCGGGGCTGGTCTTCTCAGCCGGCTTCAAGGACTACATTGGGTTCCTATGCTCCCTCCCCAACATTGATCCTGAAGTGGTGAAAACCGCGACTGGGGGAATCTGTGGTGGCATTTTTTTCGAGCACCCTTCTGACCTGAACCTGCCTTCAGTGACTATTTCAGCTCTAGCTGGATCACGGCTGGTCCACCGGAGGGTCTTGAACGTTGCCAGCAAACCCGAGAGCTACCTGTGTGCCGTGCTGCCTCCAAAAGGAGTGGCGGTCGATATACAGCCATCTTGGTTCAGAATACCCCCACAAGGAACTCAAGATCTGCAGATAAGGTTTAATGTGAGCCTGCCAAGTAATGACTTCTGCTTTGGTGAAGTTACCTGCACTGGAAGCTTGAATCATATCATGAGGATTCCCTTGTCAGTTTTGCCCATCTCTGCATCCCAAACCGAATAAAAATCCTCTTCTGAACAAGCTCTGATACCATGTTTCTAACATTAGGCCAAACATACTAAAAGACTGAATCGAATCACTTAACTGGTCTAACTCATACGTTTCTCTCTTATTTTTCAATGCGGGACTCTTAACAGGTTTTAATCCCGATTTGAAGGTATCAAGAATCATGATCTGTAGTCTTATGAGCAATCCATGAGTCTACACAGCAACATCCAACTAGGAATGTAAATGCAGCAAGAAATTGTCTGCAGATATGCCTATATTGAAACTCCAAGTTCTTACAAAAACAGGAAATTGCAAAATAATTACATATTTCATATTTCTTCTTTGCATATAAGATGGTATCCTCTATTCACTTTCTATCAGTGATCACATCTGTCGAAATTCCTTACAAAGTCGCAAAAATTTATAGTACTTAGAACGGCATGTCAGTAGAATCATGCTCGGGAGTCCTGTATGCAAATCCAGGTTCATCGCTTGATTGTCTCGTGACTACACTCGCTCTTTGCACTAGCCGGACAAGCGCTTGAACAACCTCAGACATAGGAGGGCGAAACTCGGGTTCAGGCTGTGCAAAAGAAACAAATTGGTGCAGATTTTTATCAGAAACAAGGCCATAGCAGCATCAAGCAATTGTTTTGCTTCAATTTTTCGCCAAAAAGCTATTGAAAAACAACGGTTTGTCTCAAATTCTTTCACTAGCAGTTTATCAGTTCTTTTGGTAAGTCCACAAATAGCTGTTTCCTTATGGAATAACATCATAAATCATGTAACCATTGAGACCGAAAAGAAATCTATAATGCAGACCATTTTAATAGTCGCAAAGAGGCTTACCTGAACACAAAGGGCAATGATATCAGCAAAGCGGGATAATGACTTGGCAGGATACATGCCATTTAGAGCGGGATCAACCATTTTCGCCAAGGCATCTATATCGTGGAGCTGAGGCGTGGCCCATCTCACTAGAGACTGTTCTGATCTCGTCCTTGAACTATACGACGAGTTACACAAAGGCAAAAAAATCATTGGAAGTACTCGATCGAGGAGATTTATTTATTAACTATTTGTATGTGTAGTATGGAACTTACGTATCAAGTGGCTTCCTTCCTGTCAATAACTCGAGCATTACCACGCCAAAACTATACACATCACTCTTAACAGTATATATTCCCGACAAAACAAACTCAGGCGCGCTGTAACCAAACGAACCAACCATCTGTGTTGATGTAACCTGTGAACATTTTTAAACCAATAAACCAAACTGTAAACCTTAGAGCTGTTTGGACCAGCTGCAATTACTCTTGACACATTAGGTTCTCTAAGGAACTTGTTTAAATGGAGATTCTTTTTTATCCTTAAACAACTCAAAATTATTTATTTTTGAATACTACTGACTCTATTACAATGCAGTACACTAGCTAACCTGGTTTTCCATGTTTGGTGTCAGAGCAGCTAATCCACAGTCGGATAATTGGGGATTGAGGCCGTCGTCTAGCAAGATGTTTGCTGATTTGAAGTTTCTGTGTATGATAGAAGGCAGACAAACTTCGTGCAAGTACCTGGCATGCAAGGTTTAATAACGAAACGAAGCGATAGTAGCCAAAGGAATTGAAGAAGAATGTGAACATATCGTTATACATACTCTAATGCTCGAGCAGTGCCAAGTGCAACTTTAACCCGGGCATTCCAAGTCAACATCGTGTTCCTCTCATCTGCAAAATGCAGCATATCGTGCAAGCTGCCATTTTTGACATACTCGAAGACGAGAAGGCGTTGACCATGCTCTACACAGTACCCCACGAGTGGCACGATGTTCGTGTGCCTCAGCTTTGACATCTTTGTGACAACTTCAAGAAAATTGTCTTCCTCCTCTTGCAATGACAGCACTGCACTATCGATCTTTTTGATGGCCAGTATCTAGCATAAATATAACACGAAGTTAGCCACTCGAGAGATTTAATTCTGCAATGCGTTTACAGGAACGCCTTACCTTTCCATTTGGAAAATCTGCTCGGTATACACGCCCAATGGAGCCTTCACCTACAAGGCTTTCTTGGCAAAAACTGTTTGTGGCAGTTTGAAGAGCAGCAACAGTATAAGGAGTGGCACTTATAGCAGAGTTCACTCGCTTCAAAGAACCGTTCCTCCCTTGTATGCTATCAACTCTCATTTTCTCCATCGGTAGAGGCTTCAAGTCTATAGCCCTTTGCTCGAGCGCCTCCCTACTCACTAGAACTAAAGACGGGATAAAAAAATGAATCAACTTTCATGACACTTCACCAAATTAAAGTATGATGTATATGTTACCTTTATTCGTGTTTCCAGTAAGACGTCCTGCAGAGGGTCTAGCTGCAATTTCCTTCCACTTGAATCTCCGAAGACAAAAGACAAGTCCAAAAATGGCGAAGAGAACAAATGATAAAGATCCAAGAACTATGCCTATGATAGCTCCAGCTGACAAACCTCTCTTTCTATTCCTATTACTATTATCTGGATTGGGCGGTTGGGCATCAGAGCCTTGTTCTTTATGCAGATCAGGTGGAGAACGATTGCGATTGTGAGATCTTCGACTAGGAGGAGGCGGGGTGAAATGTGGCGGTGGAGGAGCAGGACTATTGGCAAACGAGTTTCCATTGTATCTGTTTTGCAGAAGGAGCAAAATATATAAATTATCCATCATATAACACACATAAGAGCATGTAATAGTGTAATACTTACATGAAATTAGGAATGGAAATCAGTTCCTCTGGTATCCATCCACTGAAATTATTGTTTGCAACATTCCTGCATAGTAATTTGGCATGAACATATCTCTATTCGTTTCGACAGTCAAGGGGTCGAGCTAAAGAACTCGAGAAGTAGGAATCGAGACTTACAAATCATTCAAAGGTAAATCAACCAAGACATCAAGAGTACCCGTCAATTCGTTGTCCTGCAAGTGACTGCCATAATTGCAGACATCATGAGAAAGCTAAATAAACCAAATGGATAACCTTAACAAGCAACAACTCAGTCACTCTCACAGTGTAGACAGCTTTGGCAATGAACTCAAGGAAGGAGGAAGATCTCCGCTAAATTTGTTGAAAGAAAGATCCCTGCAGATGATGAGAATATTAGTGCTTAAGCTTAAAAAACGAGGTTCCAAAACAGTTATTCAGCAATAATAACAAGAAAATCCAGCAAACACAACTAAAGATCCCGATGATCATATCAAGAACAGTACTAGTTCAGATGGCTTACAAGGTTTCGAGGTCAGAATGGTTGGTAAACACATCTCCAATCGATTGATAGAGCGAGTTGCTGCTAAGATTCCTAAATCACGATTTTTCTTAAGGTTAGGCACTTCAATATGGTCAGAGTAGAAGAGAACATAATTCTAAATCCTACAATTGGACACATTAAAGCAATGAAAGCAGACAAGTCAAGCTACTCACAGATAATTAATCAAAATCATGTCATTGATGGAATAAGGAAGACTTCCGCTTAAATTATTGTATGCAAGATTCCTGAACAGACAAACGAAAACTTAGAGAACTAAACAATAAATACAAAACAAAAACATAAATAAAAATAAAAGTAGACCAGACACTTCACTAATAATCAACATTACAAGCTTGTGAGATTGGGTGGTAGCTGATATGGTATGGAGTCATGGATGCTGTTACTGCTCATATCCCTACGAGGATCAAAACCATACAGACAAGTCAGTCTGAAACTCGATAGTATGATGCAAAATAGGCTTTAAGCTCTTCAAACCGAGAAAGAAACCTTACAATGTTTTCAATGATTTAAGACCATTGAGCATGTAACCCAGTGTTCCATTCAGTTCCAGTCCAGAAATTTCACTGCTCCAAGAAAAACAGAGAAGAATTTCAAGAGTACAGCCAAAAACGATTGGAGATTAGAGAAATTCAGTATTCGTAGCATAAACTCACATCGAGACAACATTAGAGCCCTGACAAGCAACTCCTTTCCACGACTCGCTGCAAGGATCTCCACCACTAGCCTTCCAGCCAGTCAGCTGTGAAGGACTGTTTAGTGAAGTATATATAACCTCCAGTGCTTGCACTGCAAAACAGAATAAATTTTACTTCATATCACAGTAAGCACAAACACAATCCTGATCCTCAAGAGCATTTAAATGGACATAAACACATACATAATGGTGAACCCATAGACACAAACATTCACATATCAGAAAATCAATATTATTCAGTTTTCTTGAAAAAGTTTTCATCTTTGACTGGCATTTTCTCCAAGACTCTGAAAACAGAAAAAGAAACTCATAACTGATAAGAGATAATGGTGCCAAAACAGACAAAGATATACATTTTCAGCACAGAAATCCAAATTGAAATCCTTAGATCACAATGATTGAAAATAGAAATAATGCTAAAGATTCCTCCTTTATACCATATTGTTCCGTACAAGAAAAGAAAATAACATTCACATAAAGTTATTCACTTAGAATTTGAAAAAGAAACAGAAACAGAAACAGAAACAAAAACAAAAACCAGCTCTCTAACATCTTCACTGCATTGCCACATCAAAAAAATGGGAAAATTTTTCAAGAAACAGAAGAAATGAGAATTTTTAAAGCAAAGAGGTGGAAGAAACTTACAGTCCATGGGATCAGTAGCTGCTCTAACAAAACCCAATCCTGAAATCCAAGCCATGATCACTGAAACAAGCAGAGATATACCCTTCACCATCTTCATTTTTCTCTCTCTGTTTATATGGCAGTATATATTTGTTTTATCTATCTTTTTTCTGTACGTTTAAGCGGAGCCAAGAAGGAAGATAAAACGAATGGAGGTGTCGCCATAGATAAAAAGGAGACAACTTGGGGCGCTCTGAGATTCGAAACTTCATTCATTAACATAAACAGAAACACTTTTGCATATGAATCGAGTGTGGGACTGTGAGGCAACGTGTATAGGGAAACTGCAGCTACATGTGTCGGCGAAAATTGAAAACTTTAATGCCAAGTAAATATAAATAAATGGCAACTAAATATACTGTGTTTTGTGTAAAACTCAAGCTCTAATCTCAAGTTTAAGGAGCCTTCCTGTTACTGTTATGCCCTGTGATCATTGGACAAGAAGAATTAGAATCTTTACAATGGCTAAAGTTGAATGTTTAAAGATGGCATCCAATTAAATTATTGATAAGATATTATATTGTTTAAAATATTATGAGATTAGCCCCGAAAGGAGTAGCTGAATGGATAAAGCTTGATTCTTATACTATAAAATCTTGAATGATCCCGTCACACAAGATCTTCTTCAATAGTTATACCACGTATCCGTATCCATTTAAGTTTGCAAATTGTAAACATTTAGTATGTAAGTTGTGTATTTTGGACTTAAGGTGGACCCGAGTCCATATAATCATTTGTTGATCTTCCTAGTGCAGTTTGCCTATATATGCATGTGAGCTGTATTTATTCAATACACACTCTTAGGTAATGGTTACGTATATTTTAGTCATCAAAAAATACAAAAATAATATATATATATATTACAAGACCAAAAAACTACTTTTGCAAACTCTTGCAATATCTTAGTAGTGTATAAATTTATAGTGAAAAAGGTATAAAATTTATTTATAAGATTAAAGATTCAATCTTTTGCCAAGAAGAAACAAAGGGTGTATGATATCTATTGATAAATCATTCTCTAACTTATAGATATATGAGAAGATACTTAATTAAATCTTGATTAGAATAATGCAACAAAATATAATAATGATTTGACAAATAGGTGCATAGAGTATAAATTATTTAAAAAATCAGTTAAAATTTTTTATTATTAGATTAACTCGTCAAGAAATTCGTTTTATTTTCAGTCATTTTAAAATATAATTTTTTCGTTTGATAACCTAAGTTTTTTGACTTTACACGACCTATATCATGGACTCCATGAACTCGGCTCAGGGCCGTGAAAAGGTATGTAATTTCAATTTTCTTCCTTTATGTTTTGGACTTAGGTTGTAAATTTGTCATCTTTCTGTTTTAGGCAATCCAGCAATTGTTACAATGTTATCCTATTCTGAAAGTTGAAGAAAGATTGCTGCAAAGGATACCCTTTACTGGAATTTCCAAGGGGGTTGGGGTGGGTTGGGGGGGTGGGGGATTTTCACTTTGTCTAAAGTGACCAAATTTGTAATTTTGTATTGATGTGAGAATTGAGGTTGTCTGTCCTCCATAGTCCATAGCTTTGTTGACTTTGGCACTTTTGCACATGTTTGTAATGAATAATGACTTCTTTTGTTAGGGGAAAAGGGTGGAAAACTACAGAAAAAGAGGGGCAAAAAGGACAGATGAAAATTATAAATTTTGAACAATTAATTAGCACCAAATGGGAAAAAAAAAAAACCCTTAAAATCAGGCTTTAATTTACTTAATTATGAGGACCTCTACTTTAAATCAATGAATTCATCTTTATGAAGAGTAGTTTTAAATTATTGTATTATTAATTTAATTTTAGTTGTATTTTTTTTTATTGTTTTAAACTATATATGATTGTGTTATTGTGTTGTCTTTTTTTTTTTCTTAATGCCCTAGTGTGATATGACTTAATTATTTAATTTACGAATAATATAATCAATGAATGAATGATAGTAAAATGAATTTACAGTATAATAAAAATTACATTGTACTAATGATCCACCTTACAATATGAATCATATATAATTCGTGATATAATTTACCTAAATTACATCTGCTTGTTGGGGATCTAGGGTTATACATCTATATCAATGGGCCAAGCACATTGGCTAGCATGCTAAGAATAGCTCATGGAGTAAAAGAGAGCAAGGCCAGGTCGCGAACAATTTAGGAGTACAAGCTAGATAACTCGTAAGGACTACAAGTTCAAGCAACTTATTCAGTTAATCTTTTAAACCTTTGACGCGGATCGTTAAAACCATTAACTAGGAATAGTGTTGACCCACTTTGCTGATATCATCTTGACACTAGCAAGACATGACAATGGCATGTAGCTGACGAACATAAAATCTCATATTTTCACGTTGTCTTGTCCAATATATATTGTGTATGCATTTCTCACTAGCTATAAAGGGAATCCATTAACTCATTCGGTGGGGCTCTTCCACCTCTTCTTCTTCTCCAATGCGTTCTCAATCTCTCTCAATTTCTTCATTCATATGTGTGTGCACACGCACATTATTATCTCATAATGCTACGTACATTAGTAAATTAAATGAATATGTCACCATTGCATGCATCACCTACCTTCAACCTACTAATAACAAACAAAATAGGTTTTTTGAAAACTTGGTGCATGCTAGCTATAGATTATCTAACACTATATATATAGGAGTACTAATATTGAGTAATATATAACTACTTATCTAGCTAGTAATTAATTACAATTAAGTTGACATCCATCAACTGCCCTGATAAAATACTACCACCCATTCTATTCTAGCTACCAATTTCAATGTATGCACACACCCAACTAATACTTCTAATTCAAAGCCAATTAAAATCATCAATATCTCAATCGAGCACAACACAGTTTTTTAGTGCAGTTTATATTTCTTATGTGATTTACAAACTATTACACTAGAGTATGATTTATCCCATGCATATTCTTGGATAATGAAGACAGGTTTCTCTCGTAAAAAAAAAAAAAGTTAATTAAAATCTATTTGTTCAACCCCTACTTTTTCTTAAAGCATGTTTAAGTTAGACTACATTGCACAATTCTCTTTATAAAATTTAATTTATATTGTACATTAATTTGGATATATGTGTATGCATGTACCCTAGCCATCAATTAAAGTTGTCGTATCTTTATTTTGCATACCAGTTAGTCAACGTCATATTTCGATAGTAATTAAAATGCATGTTGAACTTGGTCTTTCAAGACCTCCATCTAACACTGATCCTCAAAATGGTTGAAAAGTTGGTTGGAACTTAACGACTAGTGTTGACCTGGATTCATTTCTTGACCGTCAAGATAAAGACAAGACAACCTTAATATTCTAATGTATGCATGCATGCATGCTTATCTAACAATCCTCTCAACCACGAATGAAAAAGAGGGAAGATTAGAATACTTTTTGATAGCTTCATTCAAGAACTTGTCTTCCTTAATGCAATTTCTATACATGACTTCACATAAATAGTTTCTTTTTTTGCAGACACATTCCCTAAAGTAGATACAAAGTAGAGATCAGATGAACTTTAATTTCTTTTTGTTGACTTGAGATTAGAGGCACAAATATATTCCATTTTGACACCACAAGGCAATGTCGTCTTCCCTCGACTGATCAGCTCATGAATTTTCTCAAATGATTTTGGATGAAATAATTACAATTTTGGGGAAATAATAAGTTAATTATTAAATAAGGGTACTTCGATCACCATCTTCATTAACACTAACTGAGAGCATATGATCTAACAAGGCCAAAATTTCTGGTCACCTTCGACAATGATCAATGTTTTAAACCAATTTCAAAGTGTTGTTCAGAAATATTGATTATATTTTTTTATTGGATGCTCAAAATGGTAGAAAAGTTAGTAGGAATGAAAAATATTGACCATTGAGCATGTAACCCAGTGTTCCATTATTATTAGCTAGACTAATAATGCATCATATCACAATGCAACAAGACATTTCATCCTACCACTTGGAAAAAACTAAGCTAAAGTCTAAAGACGAGTCATTTTATCTTAAAAGGGGTGAAATATGATTTTGTATTAAAAAAAACAAGTCTGATTCTTGTTAACACTTTCTCTATAGAATTTGTTGTACAAGGTCTGATGTGATTTACCTCTCATGTATAATTTATGAGTATAAGTACTAGCAGAGAGGATTTTTCTTTACCTCCCAAAGAAAAAGAGGGGCCATTCTTTTCGATTTGGAATATCATATATGTCGCATTCAAAATAATAGAGGTCCCATAATGCGCTGAACAAGACATTATCATACGCCATATAGTGCGGTAGTGTATGTATATTAGTTATTATTATTGTGTACTGCATGTGATTTCACCATTTCTTCATCACTATTTTTTACTTTACTTACTAGACCATGATTTTCTTCTTTCTTCTTATTCTTTTTTTTTTTTTTTTTTTTGTGTTGAGTAAATAATAAATTAAATATGTAATTTAACTATTCATTTAAACTTTTAGTTGAAATTAAAGGAAAACATCGTCCTTAAATTACATGCATTAGCATGAACTTTGCATTCATTGCCTATGTATCAGTATATATTTGCTAAATATTGTTATATAATTATGTGATATTGGATCCAAAAAATATACTAGATGGTAATGAATTTGAAGTACACTTCTTCTTTCTTCTTTTTTTTTTTCTTTTTTCTTTTTCCTCTCTATCATTGATTACAAATTTAATTTCTACCCTCTTCGTAAAAGGAAAAAAAATAATGATTATATACTTCGAAAGGGGTTGCTGAGTGGGAGACCATAATTCTCGTATAAAAAGTTTACGAGTTTGATTTTTGTCAACACCATTTTAGTTGAACTCATTGTGCAATATCTCTTTAGTGATTTATGTCTTATATATGATTTATAAACTATTACACAGAAGTAGCATGAGGGAGTGGATCCCCTAATTCTTCATCAGTTCATCATTATATGAGAAAAAAATATATATATTTGGGAGAAGAGGAGAAAAAATATATATATTTGGGAGAAGAGGAGAAGAAGAAAAAATATATAAAAACCGATAAAAAAAAAAAATTAAAGGAGCCGAACTGCATATTGATCATTCCACTCCGATTTGGGCTTTCTTGTTTTGTGCATATTACCCAGGTACTATAAGTCTGAGGCCCAACACATTTGCTTGCTCCGGGCAATCAGCCACATACACTATTATGTATCAGCAAATTATATCATAGATCAGGGTCTACGTTGCATTGTAGACTCTGGTCCAAAAATAATCTTCAGATTCTATATTTATAGTTGACATACTTGTAGTTGAAAGTTCATGTACTTAAAGTTATCATATTATGTGTCAGCAGTTATCAAGTTATTATAATGTATAACAATTGATTATGTATCAAACCTATCTATTAGCAGTCCCTTAGTGTTAACACAAGCTCAAACGGGGATCCACGATCCTCTAATTGGCTCACTACCCTAATCCGACCAACTTAGGTTATTATTTTATTATATATGAAGTTGGGGAGTCCTTGTCGGTTCCATATTCTCTACAATATTTTGGTCAATAATAGAATTGGTGATGTAAAAAATAAGGTGTTTTTTTTTTCCAAGTCTCCCCTTCTCTACTAACCATAAAAGGGGTCATTCACATTTTCATGGGCTTGGGAGTTCATGAGGTTAAGGTTACCGTCCAACAAAATTGAAAAAAAAAAAAAAAAAAAAACCTT
>NC_044925.1:26560484-26650676 GCF_003576645.1 Ipomoea triloba | reverse complement strand
TTTTTTTTTTTTTTTTTTTTTTTTTGTGTTGAGTAAATAATAAATTAAATATGTAATTTAACTATTCATTTAAACTTTTAGTTGAAATTAAAGGAAAACATCGTCCTTAAATTACATGCATTAGCATGAACTTTGCATTCATTGCCTATGTATCAGTATATATTTGCTAAATATTGTTATATAATTATGTGATATTGGATCCAAAAAATATACTAGATGGTAATGAATTTGAAGTACACTTCTTCTTTCTTCTTTTTTTTTTTCTTTTTTCTTTTTCCTCTCTATCATTGATTACAAATTTAATTTCTACCCTCTTCGTAAAAGGAAAAAAAATAATGATTATATACTTCGAAAGGGGTTGCTGAGTGGGAGACCATAATTCTCGTATAAAAAGTTTACGAGTTTGATTTTTGTCAACACCATTTTAGTTGAACTCATTGTGCAATATCTCTTTAGTGATTTATGTCTTATATATGATTTATAAACTATTACACAGAAGTAGCATGAGGGAGTGGATCCCCTAATTCTTCATCAGTTCATCATTATATGAGAAAAAAATATATATATTTGGGAGAAGAGGAGAAAAAATATATATATTTGGGAGAAGAGGAGAAGAAGAAAAAATATATAAAAACCGATAAAAAAAAAAAATTAAAGGAGCCGAACTGCATATTGATCATTCCACTCCGATTTGGGCTTTCTTGTTTTGTGCATATTACCCAGGTACTATAAGTCTGAGGCCCAACACATTTGCTTGCTCCGGGCAATCAGCCACATACACTATTATGTATCAGCAAATTATATCATAGATCAGGGTCTACGTTGCATTGTAGACTCTGGTCCAAAAATAATCTTCAGATTCTATATTTATAGTTGACATACTTGTAGTTGAAAGTTCATGTACTTAAAGTTATCATATTATGTGTCAGCAGTTATCAAGTTATTATAATGTATAACAATTGATTATGTATCAAACCTATCTATTAGCAGTCCCTTAGTGTTAACACAAGCTCAAACGGGGATCCACGATCCTCTAATTGGCTCACTACCCTAATCCGACCAACTTAGGTTATTATTTTATTATATATGAAGTTGGGGAGTCCTTGTCGGTTCCATATTCTCTACAATATTTTGGTCAATAATAGAATTGGTGATGTAAAAAATAAGGTGTTTTTTTTTTCCAAGTCTCCCCTTCTCTACTAACCATAAAAGGGGTCATTCACATTTTCATGGGCTTGGGAGTTCATGAGGTTAAGGTTACCGTCCAACAAAATTGAAAAAAAAAAAAAAAAAAAAACCTTCTAGAAAGAGGTTGCTACGTATGTGTAACATAATTCTCGTATTTAAAAGGTCACAAATTTAATTATTGTTAAAATATGTTGATTGAGGCAAAACTAAAAAAAAAGGGGAAAAAAAAAGAAAGAAGTAATACTACATCAATCTCAATTCTTATAATTTGGCTTACTTTTTTATTCATTTCTTTCTCATTCATCAATCAAATCATGCACATGATTAAAACTTCTGAATTCATACATCATCTTCCAAAAATAAGAGGAGAAACATATTTTTCATGTCAATATTTACTTGTATATTCGCGCATATATATACCACCAGCTGCTTCCATTAACGGAGCATATAATTTTGTTCACACGAATCATCCAACGAAAATCGAGACAAAAGGTGGCCATGCAACACTACAAGTTGGTCACATATAAAATTCATGCGCATGACAAATGCAGACAACTCCTCCCTGGAGACAAACAAACAAACAAAAACAACAAAAACATCTATCGTATATACAGTATAAGACGGCAATTCAATCATGCATCCCAGAATATGCCTTCCAACAACTTCCTCATCATCATATTCCTTTTAGTCCTATGACAAAAAAACCCACAATCATTATTTGAAAGTATGCAATGAGTAAATTCAATTTTGTGACTCTAGCCAATAAATGACCAGTTTAAGTTTCTTATAGTTAACCAGTTCAAATTAAGAAAATCAAATCTGATTAATTTGATTAGGTTGCCCGTCGTCATCATATTACTACATCTCAACTACTCATCACTTCCACCCCCCATTATCTCTTCTATTTCGCCATGACCATACCCACATCCAGGGGAAAAAGGACTACTTTTTTCCACCTTATTAGGTTTTTCATATTCTTCTTAACATGCTTCAATGGCGGCGAAGCAAATTGCGGGAGCGGTTGCGGGCTCGCCCTAGCCTCGTACTATGTCTGGCAGGGCTGTAATTTGTCCTATATCAGCAACATTTTCGGTCGAGAAATCCCAGAAATTGTTCAGTACAATCCCGGGATTCACAACTCGGATAGCATTAGCAGCGACATCAGGATAAACGTGCCGTTCTCCTGCGACTGCATAAACGGCGATTTCTTGGGGCACACGTTTGAGTACGAGACCGTCGCCGGCGACACGTATCGCAAGATCGCGACGTCGGCGTTTGCTAATCTGACGGATGAGTATTGGCTGAATCGGGTCAACCGTTTTCGCCCGAACGACATTCCGGATAGGGTTCCCATCAATGTCACCGTGAATTGCTCCTGCGGGGATGGGAGCGTGTCCGAGGATTATGGGCTGTTCTTGACGTACCCGCTTCGCCGCGGCCAGAACTTGTCGTCGGTGGCGGAGGAATGCGGCGTTCCGGCGAATCTGTTGCGGCGGTTTAACCCCGGGGCGGATTTTGCTGCCGGGTCGGGGATTGTCTTTGTGCCGGCTAAAGGTTAGTGCGGCTTTTTAATTTGGATTTAACTTATGTTAGGTGATTTTATAGGATGATAAATTTTACTTAAAACTTGTTTCTAATAGTATTTATAAATATAGAGGTTTGGGTTGAGTTTCATGTGAGCATAAGTATATAGTTTGGTATTAGATATTGAAGTTATATTGACTTAATTTATCACATCATGAATCTGGGATACACATTCATAGAATCTAAGATATAATCTAACGAATGGCTGACAGTAACCCCGGGTCAGACCACTTGATTGTTAAGTTGGGAATCACTGACAGCAACATGTTGTTTTAGTTGATCTAACTGTTCAAAACTTTTGACAATATTTTTTTTTGGTTAATGGTACTTACGATTTTCTACTAGTAATTACAAATTGGTGTAGTTGTTGGTCGGAGGTTGGAAATCACTGACAACCATCGATTGTTTTATTAGTCTAATTGTTCAAAATTTTCAATGACCTTTTTGGTGGTCGATGCTACTTACGACTTCCAACTAGTAATTAGCAATTGGTCTAAAAGTTGGTCGGGGCTTAGTCGTTTAGTCATTAGGATAACATTTTTTTGTGTTTTATTAAAATATAAATATGCTTGCGTATATTCTACATTACTATTTGATTTATACAATGTCATCATATTAACATAAATTATATAAAATTTTGTGGAATATCTTCCTACTTGACTTGGCATGAAGTATTATAACCATTTTCTTTAATTTTTATTAGGCCAGCAAATTAAACAATAGAGAATTAAAGGGTGTTGCGTAAATGACTCGTTCCAATTATGCTTAATATATTTGGACCGACGTAATTGAAGTGATGGGAAGGATTAATTAAGCATAAAATGTTGTATTTACTTGAATAATGCCATGCCACATTGTAGAGACAAGTAATAATGGCAACCCAAATATAATCCCCTTGTCTTTTTAAGGTTGTCCGTTTTTGTTGGTCCGACCATAATCAATTTATTAGGCGCCATAACCGGGTGGCAGGTAATTAAAAATAATGGGATATGATTATGCTTGCCCAAAATATGGGATGATCATAAGTCGAGAGATATGTATTGCTTAGATAATTGTTTTTCCTCGTATTAAAGCCGGTGGTGCCAAAGACCTTGTGATCTAGTGGTACCCGGTGTCCCGGTTTACATTCCACGTGGATGATGGGAGTGAGTTCGAGCCTCAGTAGAGGTTTTTCACTGTTGACTCTTTGTGCTTTAGTAGGTTGAGAAGATACTGCATTGTAACAGAGTGCTTTAGTAGGTTGAGAAGGTTTTCCACTGTTGACTCTTTGTGCTTTAGTAGGTTGAGAAGATACTGCATTGTAACAGAGTGTATTTGAAATGTTTTTTTTTTATCATCATATTATAATAAAATATACTTATTTGAATGGTTTTTAGTGTTGTAAAATAATAGAACATAGAGAAATAAGGGAGAGATGAAGAATCTCAACCCCATTTCATTGATCATTTTGCTTTACATCTATACCAACACATAGTAACCATTTCATAATACAATATTAAATAATGGAGAAAGTGGGATAGTAGTAGAGATATCATAGGATAATGGTCATAACTTAATATTTATAACACACATCCCCATTAGTGGTTCTTGGTGTGATTCTTGAGAAAACATGGCTGATGCGGAGGAGAGAGAGTGCAGCAACGCGCTTGGAGCAAACTGTGCACCCTAGTGGGCGCATGTTCCCCACGCGCCCGCTAAGGCGCTTCAGCTCGCCACCACTATGATATTTTACCGTTGCTTTCCCTTTAAAAAAAATTAATTGTCATATCTTTTTTTTTTTTCTTTTTCTCTTCCATTTTTCGCTCTCTCCTCTCTCTTCTCTCTTCTACTTGACATTTTCAAATATTGGACAAAAACAAAACTATTGGAGATGCTCTTAGTTATTATTCTAAAAAATTAATCGTTACCACGTCAATTTAACTTGCACTATATACAATAAAAATGTATGTTTAAATTTACCAAACTTTTATCTCATAATACCCAGTATAACACAATTTTATTTATTTATTATATGTAGGGTTAAAATTTTTGTTATTTGTTGTACTACTCGAGATAGCTCAACTACTGGATGCGTTTTGGGCTAGATCATTGTGGTCTACCGCAATGGTAAACGGCCATGTACGCACTAGAAGAAAATTTCAACGGTCTTTTATAGTTTAATTTTTGCCGGGAAATTTCTCCATCATTTCCGACCTAGTCAACCCAAAACTTCACAAACCAACTTTTTGATTCACGCCACGTTGAATAATGGCAGAAACAACACTAAAACAGCATTGTTAGTTGACTCGTAACTATTATTAGCCCATTTACTCGTAATTGACGTGCTGTAATATAATGGCGACTTCACACTCTTTTCAAAGCTCTCTGCTTTTCACAGATTAGTGGGTATTGTTAGTTGTACGACCAAGATTCCTGGGATTGGTTTGGTTTCCTCGTATGGGTGTTGAAGAACATAGAATGTTGGGGCTTATGCTGTGCGTTTCTGGGCTGATCGTTTCTTGGGTAGGCGTTGAATCCCAGTGTATCCCCGGGTGTGACGCATTAGCTTCGTACTACGTTTGGAACGGAGCAAATCTAACATTCATGTCGAAAGTTTTCTTGACCACCATAAAAAACATCCAGACCTACAATCCTCAGATAACCGACCCAAATTCCATACAGTTCCGCAGCAGAATCAATGTCCCCTTCTCCTGCGGCTGCGTCAATGGGGGATTCATGGGCCACCGGTTCGATTACCGGGTCAGGCCCGGCAACACTTACAATAGAATCGCTAAGCTTATTTACTCGAATCTCACTTCGGCTGATATGTTGGCGAGGGTTAATAGATACAGTCCCGGGAATATCTCTGTTGGGAGTGTAGTAAATGTGACTGTGAATTGTTCGTGTGGGGATGGTCGTGTGTCTGAGGATTATGGGTTGTTCATAACTTATCCTCTTCGCCCTGGTCAGAGTCTGCCCAGAATAGCATATGAGTTTGGCCTGCCTGCAAAGTTGTTGCAGGATTATAACCCTGGTGTGAACTTTAGCCAGGGAAGTGGTCTGGTTTTTATTCCTGGGAAAGGTAATTGTTTTGATAACTAGTTTACCTTTTGAGCATATAATATATAAATTATAAGGCAAAAATTTGTGTGAGACAGTCTTACGGATTTCAATCCGTGAGACAGGTTGGATCTTTGATTAATAATGTCAAAGATCCGACCAGCCACACGGATTGAGACCCGTGAACGGCCTCACACAAGTGTTATCCAAAATATAGATGGCATAGTCCATTTTTTTGTTTGGTTACTGTTGCGTTATGTCTCATATGTACTGAAGAGTGTTATTATTATTATTTTTTTTTTGAAAAACTGAAGAGCGTTATTTCATCTAACATCTATCATCTATCGTCTATCTGGGTTAGGCTTTTCCTCTTTTGTTGATGAACACGGAGTGGGTCGGGTGTGCGAGGCCGTAGTATGGTATATGGGTAATTTAGCACATGTACTTTGTTTAGGGTTGCATATAAATATGATGCTTGTAACCTATCGTAATTAATAAAAGACTTGTAACCTATCATAATCATAATTAGTAAAATAACAACTTCGCTCTTGTGGACCTAAGCACATGACTGAACCACTGTGATTTATCCGCCTTTGTGGGCAAACTATGATCAGGATTAGGAAACAAGAAATTTGATGTATGGACTGATATGATCAATGTTTGACAAGTGTTTTTTGGGAACTGTCTATGCAGATCAGAATGGAACTTATCCACCTTTAAGGAGAAGGTGAGATACTCTATATAATGACAAGCAATAGATTTGGTTTCAGTTTATCCAGCCTATAGTTAATGTTCTGATATGTTGCTTTCACATTGTTTCTTTTGCAGCTCAAGTGGTTAGCTCTACTTTGCCCTGATAATACTCATTCTGAGTGGTTTCTGCTGTTACCATAATCTTAGAATGTGGTGAAATCTTGAACAGGAGGGATATCGGCTGGAGCCATTGCTGGGATAACAATTGGGTCGGTTTTTGGGGTCGTTGCCCTTGCAGCTTGCTCGTATTTCATACTCTACCGAACCAAGAAAATCGAGGAAGAATCATTTCTCCAAACAACATCAGACGAGCATAACACTAATGAACATGTTCAAGGTAAATGTCACATCTTAGATTGTGGGTGTTCTCATTTTCTCATAAGCATTAGCCACATTTTACTCTCAGGTTTTGTGGATTGATCTTGAAAATTTGTCAGCCTTAATGTTATTATCCTTATGCACTTTTGTTCTGGTAACGACTATGATGTTCTGCTATCTATCCTGTGGCTCAGATCCCGCAAATTTGATTAGAAACACTGCGGTTTCTGGTCGTATTGATGCCACTTCACCAAGGCCGACGGGGATCACTGTGGACAAATCGGTGGAATTCTCGTATGAAGAGCTTGCCAAGGCTACAGATAATTTCAGCATGGCCACTAAGATTGGCCAAGGCGGTTTTGGATGTGTTTTCTATGGGGAGCTAAGAGGCGAGGTATAAAGGCAAAACGCAGACAGATTACCAGTATGCATTTTCAGCTTTTGCTCGCTCGTTTTGACATTATATTTCTCCACGAAATGCAGAACGCTGCGATTAAGAAGATGGATATGCAAGCATCGAAAGAATTCCTGGCCGAGTTGAAGGTCTTAACGCACGTTCATCACTTGAACTTGGTAATTCATGCTTCCTGCTACTTGAACTTGTAGTTTCTTTTATGAATGTAAATTTTCGAGAACCAATCAGGTGATCTGAACCTTAAAACGCCCCGTTTGAAACCACTATGAGTTTGTAATGTTTGGCATGATTGTATCGTTGCAGGTACGCTTAATAGGGTATTGTGTCGAGGGATCGTTGTTTTTAGTTTATGAATACATTGAAAATGGCAACCTAAGTCAGCATCTTCGCGGTTTAGGTGAGATCCATCTCTCTGCAGCATTCATAACATTATATATATATATATATATATACTTTCCTGAGTTCCTGTCCTAGTCAAAGTATCATATTTCATCAATTTTTTTTTTCATGAATGGTTGGTTCTATGGTCTGTTTTTCCAGGTAGAGATCCATTGGCATGGCCTACCAGGGTGCAGATCGCTCTCGATGCAGCTAGAGGGCTGGAGTACATCCACGAGCATACAGTTCCTGTTTACATCCATCGCGATATAAAGTCAGCAAATATCTTGATAGACAAGAATTTCCGAGCTAAGGTTGTCAAAAATTTGTGATGTTGGATTAATTGATGACAACATTAACGCGTTTTTAAGTAAGTGTTCAACTTCGCAGGTTGCAGATTTTGGGCTAACGAAGTTAACTGAAGTTGGAAGCACTTCTCTGCACACTCGCCTCGTGGGTACTTTTGGTTACATGTCTCCCGAGTAAGCATTGCCTAGAACACACAAAAACCGGCAAAGAAAGCTTTTGAAATCACTGAGGTTTTCCATAATGTTTTATCTGCAGATATGCACAGTATGGCGATGTTTCGCCTAAGATTGATGTGTATGCTTTTGGAGTTGTGCTGTATGAGCTAATATCGGCTAAAGAAGCCATCGTCAAAACGAACGAAGTGGTTTCTGAAGCGAGGGGGCTAGTCGCCTTGGTAGATCCCTCGCACCCCCTTCTTAGCCCGCCATTTTTAATCCTAAACTTGTGAAACATTAAAAGTTAATGACAAATTGACAATTCCAACATGTTATCAATCATGTGCAGTTTGAGGATGTTCTTGATCGCACAGACCCTGCAGAAGGGATACGAAAACTAGTCGATCCCAGGCTGGGCGACGACTGCCCCCTCGATTCGGTCTGTAAGGTAAAACAAAACATAGATGTCAGTGGATCAATATGGCAAGATTAGGTTCATTTTGGCTGTCTTTGTTTGCAGATGGCTCATCTTGCTAAGGCCTGCACACATGAGAATCCTCAGCTCAGGCCTAGTATGAGGTCAATTGTTGTTGCTCTTATGACACTGTCATCCTCCTCTGAGGATTGGGACATCGGCTCGTTTTACGAAAACCAAGGTTTAGTACATCTGTTGTCAGGAAGGTAGCTACCAAATCAAGGCCTCCAAAGAGATCAGAGAGGGCTTTGAAGCAAGCTAATTCACAAAGCCTTTCACCAGGTCACATATGCCATTTCCACTTGTATATACATCTACCTCTAGTCCTCTGCTAGGTCTAAAGGATATTTCTTTTCCTTTTTTGGCATCTTTACTTGTCAAATCGTTAATTTATTGAGAAAATTGTACTTCTGGTCCTAAATTACAGGGCAAGTGTAAGTTTAGTAGGTAAATTTGATCCTTAATTAGTCATAAAAGTGACTACTTTTGTCCTTCGGAGATTTATTAGGGACCAAAATTGTAACTTTTACAGGTGGCTATTTTGGTCGTCTGACTGACTAAAACGGCCGCTTTTGTTGCTAATTAAGGGTCAGATTTCTACTGACACTATAACTTATGGACTAGAAGTGCAATTTTCGGTTTTTATTTACTCTGGTTTTTAGATTGTATAGTTATGCTTGGCTAAGAAATTTGCAGCTCTATCTTCTATGATGATCTCTAAATCACTGACCTTCCTCTGTGCAGAAGTATTTGATGTCAAACCTGTTAAAAACCTTGATTTTTACTCCCAAAATATCTCAAAACCTTAAATCCATCTTTTCCCTAGAATCTGTTGTTTTGTGTTTGAGAATTTTTCAACCTTATCATCTTGCTTTCTCAAGTGACCCTACTGGTTTATTTGTTTCCCTCACAACAAACAGTGTGGTGAAAGGAATTTGAGCAAAAGCTACCAACTTGCTTAGGGGGGACCAGTCTATGTGTTTCTCCACTTATTATTATTATTTGTATATTTTCAATGAGAAGATAATAGAGGATTGGAATACATTCATACAGACTATGCCACATGCCCCCATATGTTGCCATTACACAAGTGATTTTTTTTTTATAATAACGAGGAAAACCCACAGTCGCTATTTAAAATTGTGTATTGGATAAATTTTGTGTACGTGTAATACTGTAATAGTTTACAAACTATACAGAAAAGGTAAACTGCACTAGAAAGATTATGTATACGTGTCGGACTCGATAAGGAGGTAAATCAAACTAAGAAGTCCCTATGCATAAGGCTCGATTAAGAGGGTGTTAAACAATAATTGAACTTGTAATTTTCTGATACAATAATCATGTTTCATTTATTCAATCACCTCTTTTGGAGTTTTTTGTTTGTTTGGATGGGTGGGGGGGTTAGGTAATAGAGAGAATTGAAAGCTTACCTTGGCATTTATGAAATAGGTCTAAACTAAATCCAAACTAGTGAAATATCCTATATCACACTGCATCTTGATTGATGGAACTTTAAAATGTTAATAAATACTAGTTGAAAATAAAATCAAGAACTCCAATAAGGATTTATGGTGGTTGGGTGATTTGTCACCAATACTGGTCATCAATAGTAGTATTATTTGATTTGACTGTTTTTGTAAATGTTTTACCTTCCCATTTATGAATACTAATGTACAAACAATTTAATAAGTAAATTATGAAATATTTAAAAGTTGTCTACTTTTTTTGTTTGCCGACGTAATTGGTGTTATACGTGCTAGATTGATGTAGTGTTGTTTTTCTTTTCCCTTTCATGGTATTAATAGAAAAATAATAATAATTGTCTACCTCTGTAGTGGAGTATAATTAGGTTATAATTTTTTTTCAAAAATATGGGAAGGATAAAGAGAGGAAGACAACCAAATTTTAGATATAGTCTTGCACAATATCAGCAAAAAAAAAAAGAAGAAGAAAAAGTCTAAGCCCTTTAGAGGTTTCAATTCTTAGAGGTTTGTAAACCTAGATCAAAATATATAATTATGATATATTACCGACTAATTTGCACAAAAACTAGCTTTTTCGTGTATGCCTTCGATAGAGTATGGGTAATCTAATCGCTATAGCATCAATCATTATTGCATGAACCATGGTCCACACAACTGTGTGGACCAAAAATAACCAAAAATAAAAAGTACATTATTTTTGTACTGAAGGTACATTATTTTAGGGTACATTATTTTTGTACTGTAAGTACATTATTTGATAGTACTATCAAATAATGTACCTACAGTACAAAAATAATGTATTTTCAGTACAAAAATAATGTACTTTTTATTTTTGGTCCACACAGCTGTGTGGACCATGGTCCATGCAATAATTTGCCCTATAGCATTAGCTCCTAACAAATATCTCAAACTTCATCCAATAAAGTGGTTGCAATAATTCCAAGCCCGAACACAATAGATTTTATTTGCAAAGGATGTTGTGGTCTAGTAATATGTCTAGACTCAAAAAATCTATATATAAAAAAATAAGTATATGATGTAATTTATGGTACAAAATAAACTTGATGAATATAAAATAACTTTGGGACAACATATGCTAATCATGTCATGATCAAATAAATAATTAATTAGATTCATCAATTGTTTACAATAAAACAATGGCTACTTACGTTGCCCCTAATGGGGCCTGGGTGCCTTTTCCATTCCCACCATGGCTCCAATTAAGTTCCTTTTGCAGTATGATTAGGCTGAAGGCATGCATGAATGATGATTGCATTGTGAGTCTCCATTTCTTCCTTTGGACAATGGGGACATTATTTTTTTTCTTGTTTTTGTCATTTTGCATTTTCATTTCACCATCACCATGGATATTCATGTCCCACATGGATTAAGTTAAATAATGTAACATGTATGGGCTGCACCCGTATTTTTTCATATATTTATAAACACTACATTTATTATATTTTAGTCAATACATGCATGCGTTTCGACATATCGTGGACCGTGACTTATATTGTAAGGTAGACTACAGGTAAATGTTCATTTTTATTAAATTGAAGTGTCATTTTTAGTATTTGTTGGCAGTGCACTAAAAATAAATGTTTATTAGACTAAAAAGAAACATGTGTCTAATAGTTTACATCTTGACTTGAGGGATGAATTTGAAGAATTATATTACAATTTTTCTGATCATAAATAATCTTACACGGCATAGCATGTTTTAATTTATTAGTCTATCAATACTCAATTAAACTATGCAACGTTAAACACAATATCTTAAGCGTTTTCCAAATTAATTTAATTAATTCAATCAAAACAATAATTTTAAAAAAAAATGTTATATTTACGCATGTGTTATTGGCATGCTTAAAAATGAGGAGAATTTAATGAGCATAAGGAATAATTATTTGATTGTTTCAAACTTCTGACCAAAGGCAGCTTGCATTATGGGAATAAGTGAGATTCAAGAAAGTATAATTGTAGCTTCAATGCATCCACATAAACTTTGTCAAAATAATACAATTAGATCATATTATTACATATTCAACATACTTAAAATCCACATTAAATATAGCTATAGCTAGGATGTCATGTGTTAATTAATGACTTCAATTTTAGAGTTTAATCAAGTGACAACCCATTTATCTGTTCATAACTACTTTCTCAATCTATTGAAGCACAAGTGTCAATATTACCTCCACTGAGGCTTGAACCCACCACCTTCCGTATAAAGGGAAGGGTTTGATGCCACTAGACCACAAGGTCCTTGGCAATGCTAATTTAATTATATATAAAAATTAAATTAATGACCTAACAACATCACGTTAACAATAGTCAAACTTCAAGCTGTTCATTTGCCGGCTGGCCATGGCGTCTGACAACATTGTCAAAACAGATCAACTGTATCCACACAATCGCAACAACTACAGCCTTGCTGCAATTAGTCTTATTTTACTTTTTTTTATTTTATTTTAAATTTAATTAGTAAAACTAATATTAACAATTTAAACCACGAAATAAACATAATTTCGACATTAGAACATTTTAACTAGATATTAAACTGTTTTAAAGACTCAAGCTAATTATCAGCACTCAAAATACATCCCCGTCAAGAAACACTCAACTTGTTTTTGTCCTCGGCCAAAAATCACAAGAGAAAAAATGAAAAGGTATCTTAAGGTCTCAAAATTTAATCATGACCCAATAGGTATTTGTCAGATAGTTCGTCACTTTATTATGTTTTTTAAAAATTAGATATGACCACGATTCAGTTTTAATGTACAATTCTAAATAATAATAAATCAGAATCGACAATTCTATTTTTTTAATGGTGATAAATTCTACTCCGTATTATATATTTTAAAGATACTCAAAATTAATCAATTAATTTTTTTAATATATTTTTTCCGGTTAAAAAATGGAACCTTTTAGATTTCAGTCCTGAATTATAAACTTGTCAGTTTTGATTATAAAGGGAAAATGACACATTTTTCCCCTATGTTATGTGCATATAGCACTTTTTTCCCCTGTGTTATTAAAGTGGCTATTTTTCTCCCTGAAATGTTAAATTGACATTTTTACCCTTAAAAATAATTCCCTGAAATGTTAAATTGACATTTTTACCCTTAAAAATAATTATTTGAAATGTTAAATTGACATTTTTACCCTTAAAAATAATTATTTCATTTGTTAAATTGACATTTTTACCCTTAAAAATAATTATTTCATTTATTTAATTGACATTTTTACCCTTAAAAATAATTATTTCATTTATTTTTCTTCTCCAACAAATTATTACTTATATGTATGGATGATCACGATTCGGTTCGAATCTAACCAAACACTGTAGCAATCATACTGAAATAGTATGGACGGTTCTGGTTACGATTCAGAACCGAAAAAAATAAAATTAAATAATTGTTGAACCGTGAACTAGAACTGAACCACAGTCATATATAGTGAAAATGATCAAACACTTATTTTGATAAATCGGTACGGTTCAATTCCAATTTCGATTTTGAACCGCCAATCAAAACTTATTTATTTATTTATTTATTTTTAATTTTATTTATTATTTAAAAATAGTCTAAATTCAACAAATTTTATTTTATTTTTTCGGTTCTGAATCGTAACCGTAACCGTCCATACTATTTAAGTTCAATTGCTACAGTGTTTGATTAGGTTCATATCGAACCATGATCTTCCATACATATTAGTAATACTTGGTTGGAGAATAAAAATAAATGAAATAATGATTTTAAGGGTAAAAATGTCAATTTAACATTACAGGGGAAAAGCTATCACTTTTAAAATAACTGAGGGAGGAAAACTGCCACTTTAATAACACAAAGGGGAAAAAGTGCTATATGCACATAACATAAGGGGAAAAAGTGCCATTTTCCCTATTATAAACGATAAACTTTTAGGTTATACTTATGAATGATAATTGAAATTAACGGTTCTTCTTTTAATATAATTGCTACAATGTCTGATTCAGTTTGAATTATGATATTCATCCCTATTAAAATTATATACTCTAAATAGAGCATGTATACTCTTATTAACCCCGTTAACAGTTCCAAATCTCATCCGACGGTCTGAGGTGTTTCCACGAGGAACAACCAAACCCAAACGTATTCAATGGGGTTGGGGTGAGAAAAGTAGCCGTTAAACCAAATCTAAGTCCACGTGGCTTTGCCGACACCGAAAATGAAGTGTTTGGAATATTAATTTCATAAGAAGATAAAAGAAAAACTAACCGCAAACATTGAATACTAATGTCAGTTCAACTCCTCCACTGAAAACGTTAGAACTTGACGATTCACGTTGTCCTGTCCCAAAATCCCATACTTCATTTCCAAGACTCGCTATCTTCTTCCTCACTGAAAAAGTTGCTTCCTTTTCCCAACAAAGAAAATCCCCATTTTTCCGATTGTTACGGAGTATGTAGCAGTGGATTAAAGCCTACAGCCTACGGGTAGTTATACTTTACGTTATATGTTAATACTGTACTAGATTTGGGCTTCGGAGATTGGTTTGGCTAAGGATTTGGTTTTTGTGTTCTGGGTTTGGGTAAAAGTGGGTGCGATGGGAAGGAAAGAGACAGATGTTCCTCTGGAATCTTCTTGACTTCCCTTCATCTCTGAAGCGATTCCAACAGTCACCCTCCGGAAATTGAGTGTATTCCTCTCTCTCTAGCTCTCTGCCAATCTTCTGGGCACCCAGAAGAAAAATAATTTACAAGTAAAAGAGAAAAAAAGGTATGATCTTTTGCTCCCTTTTTGTTTAATTTTGTGTTTCTACTTGTGTATATGTATGCAGTTGCTGTGGAAGGTGCAAATTGTGAAATTTGTGGGTTGAACTTCAATCTTTATGAATACTGTGACAAAGGTTGACAAAGATTCAGTTTTTCAGCAGAGAACTCCTTTTGTAGTATGTTTTTGTTAGTGAATTAATTGTCTTTTCTGTTTGGATTTAAGGCATTTGGCTCATGAAACAGATTAGTACTGTGTGAATGTGTATATTTGTTTCTGGGAATCCTTTACTTTTTATTTATTTATGATTATTTTTAAATTTTTCTGGGTGGTATGGTGCAAATTGGTTTAATTTCTTGTTAATATTAAAGCTGGTGAGGTTTTGGTTTAAGTTGGAGTACCTTTTATCTCAAATCTAGGCAAGTAATTGATTTAAACCATCAATTTGTTGATTGGATTGGTTTAGTATCAATTTGAAACAGGAAATTCCTATTAGTGCATTTTGAATTAAAGCCTACAAGGGCAGTGTTGAGCTAGTTGCAGCATTAATGTTAATATGATGGTGTATCTCAGAACATGGTTTGGTATATTATACTGTAAAATGATGCCATAACATGAAATTTCTATCTTTTATTATTCAGGTGCTAGATGGCGACGTTGGGTGATATAGGGCTTGCGGCAGCTATTAATATAATCAGTGCATTTGTCTTCCTAGTGGCGTTTGCAATTCTACGGCTTCAGCCATTCAATGACAGAGTGTATTTCCCGAAATGGTACCTTAAAGGGTTGAGAAGCAGCCCTTCACAATCTGGGGCATTTGTGAAGAGGATTGTTAATTTGGATTGGAGATCGTACGTGAGGTTTCTTAACTGGATGCCTGAAGCCCTGAAAATGCCGGAACCTGAGCTCATTGATCATGCTGGACTTGACTCCGCTGTGTATTTGAGGATCTACTTACTTGGGTATGCCTGTGTGACTTCTAATCGTATTTCTGAAATGTTCGAAGTTCTAATTGTGTTTTTCTGTGATGCTTCAAACTCGTTATTTATTGCCAATTTATGGGTTCTGATATGTGCAGGCTGAAAATCTTCGTTCCTATAACATTGCTATCATGGGCTGTTCTTGTTCCTGTTAACTGGACCAATAGCACCTTGAAAGACTCTAACTTAACCTATAGCGACATTGATAAGCTTTCCATTTCCAATATTCCACAAGGCTCTCCCAGGTTTGAATCTTTTCTTCAAACGTTCAAGAAGTGCTGTTGCTGCTTTGGGCATCATAGAAATTATCCAGCACTAAATACGTGTTTCCAGTTTCATTAACTTAATAGCTTCACAATCTGATTAGCACATACGTTTTTATGCAGGTTTTGGACTCATATTGTGATGGCTTATGCTTTTACATTTTGGACATGCTATGTTTTGCACAAAGAGTATGCAAAAGTTGCTGATATGCGTCTTCACTTTATGGCTTCAGAAAAGCGGCGACCTGATCAATTTACAGTAAGATGCAAATTCCTTGCCGAACTTTGATTTGGGAAGTTTTGACATGAAAGTATTGGAAAATCCCAAATATGTAGTAATAAGGATCTACAGCATTCTCCGAGAGCTCATACTTAGGATTCCCTTTTCCCCGAGTCCAGTTTTTGGGTTCTGGCATTGTTATTGTGACTTTCACATGCATTATGTGTACCCTTTGATATCCCGAACTCTTATATGCATAACTTGTTTACCTGTCGTTCTATTGTTTGCAGGTCCTCGTTAGGAATGTCCCTCCAGATCCTGATGAATCATACAGTGAAAGTGTGGAGCATTTTTTCCTCGTTAACCATCAAGATTATCTAACGAATCAGGTTTGATCCTGCTGCATTGCCTGCACCTCTTAATTTTCCTTTTGCCATTTTCAGTTAGCCTACCCTCTAATAACTATCGTAATGGACAAAGAACGAAAGCTCAAAGCCTTTTGATTGAAGTATCTTCCACAGTTTTCTTATATTACGAGACACGTGCAGGTTGTATGCAATGCAAACAAACTTGCGAAATTGTTGAAGCAGAAGGCGAGTAAGCAGAATTGGCTTGATTATTACCAGTTAAAGTATTCTAGGGGGGGCGATATGTCAAAACGCCCCATGATGAAGGTATATTTGGGTTACTTGACCTTATAAGTTTTATTGTCATTCTCCGATGCACTTCCGAATTGTTACTTTCAAATCTTGTTTGACTGACTCCATCCATTGGATTCCAAACTTGTAGACCGGTTGTCTCGGCCTCTGTGGAAATAGAGTGGATGCTATAGACCATCAAACAGCTGAGATTGAGAGATTATCGAAAGAAGTAAGTACTAATGCTTTTAGATCGATTTCCCAGATCTGTTTATATGCTTTCGCCCACGTTTGCATAATTCTAAAAAGTCTTTCTTTCCTCACTTGTAGATTGCTGAAGAGAAAGAAAGGGTAAAAAACGACCCCAAATCTCTCATGCCCGCAGCATTTGTCTCCTTCAAATCTCGATGGTCTGCCGCAGTTGCTGCACAAACACAACAGTCCAGAAACCCGACTTTGTGGTTGACAGAGTGGGCCCCAGAACCGCGTGATGTATACTGGGACAATCTGGCAATTCCATATGTTTCGTTGACGGTTAGGAGGCTCATAATGGCTGTTGCCTTCTTTTTTCTCACCTTCTTTTTCATGATTCCTGTTGCATCTGTCCAAGGTCTCGCTAACATTGAAGGTATCGAAAAAAGGGCAAAATTTTTGAAGCCTATTATCGAAATGTAAGTATGCCTCAAAGTGGCGACACTTCTAGATGAGATCATACTTCATTGTTAAATTTTTTCGCACTACTCAATAATTCGCATTACCACGCAGACCCTTCATCAAAGCGTTCATTCAAGGTTTCCTGCCTGGTCTTGCGTTGAAGATTTTTCTCATCGTGCTGCCTAGTATATTGATGCTGATGTCCAAATTTGAAGGCTTTCTGAGTCTATCGTCGTTGGAGCGAAGAGCTGCTTCCAGATATTATATTTTCAACTTCGTGAACGTCTTCTTTGCCAGCATAATTGCGGGAGCTGCCTTCGAACAGCTGAACACTTTCATCCATTCGTCAGCAGACAGGTATGTTATTCCGTTGTTAGGCCAGCTTTGTTCGGTCCAAGTATCGATTTTTCATTTCAAATATCAGCATCGTTATCGAGGAAAATTATTATAAATACTAACAATTTCTAGAGTGTGATAGAGGTGGAAGAACGATACTTTCAAATAATTGCTTAGCGTCTGTTATCCGTTTTGCAGTATCCCGAAAACTATTGGTTCTGCTATCCCGATGAAAGCCACTTTCTTCATAACCTATATAATGGTTGATGGATGGTCGGGAACTGCTGGGGAGATTTTGAGGCTGAAGCCACTGGTAATCTTCCATCTCAAGAACTTTTTCCTGGTGAAAACCGAGAAGGATAGGGAGGAGGCCATGGATGCTGGAAGCATCGGTTTCAACACTGGCGAGCCCCAAATCCAGTTGTACTTCTTGTTGGGCCTCGTCTATGCTGTGGTCACGCCAATTCTTATTCCTTTCATACTGGTGTTCTTTGGTCTGGCCTTCGTTGTATATCGACATCAGGTATTTCGTTTCCCGACATTATTGATAAAGCGTGCCAGCGTTTAATATGATGCGTTTACTTATACATGATATGGTTCCCAAGTTACTCGGTTTGTTGTTACAACCTTGGTGACAATTGAGACATAATGTTCAAAAAAGGAGTCATTTTTTTTAGATGACGAGAGAAACCTGCAATCACTACCCGAGGGTGTCTGTCTGTCTTTAAATGTTCTGTCCATTAACTGAACCATTTCCCGACTCGTCTGACAGATCATTAACGTGTACAACCAAGAGTATGAAAGCGCAGCAGCGTTCTGGCCAGCTGTCCACGGGCGCATAATATTTGCATTGGTCTTCTCTCAAATCTCGACATTGGGATTGCTGAGCACGAAGCATGCTGCTACATCAGCGCCATTCCTGATCGCGCTTCCTGTACTAACCATCTCGTTTCATTTGTTCTGCAAAGGCCGGTATGAACCAGCATTTACCAAATACCCACTACAGGTACTATTCTAAGCTCGGGTTAGCCTAGTAGCCTCTTATCTTGTTGTGCGGAAGCTTAGATAGTCAAGTCTAACATTCTTCCACCAGACTATTATGCAAGTATAAAGAAATAAAATTGGGCTGACAGATATCCTTTTCGGATTTCAGGAGGCAAAGATGAAAGATACTTTAGAAAGAGCAAGAGAGCCCACCTTGAACCTGAAAGCCTACTTACAAGATGCTTATGTGCACCCCGTTTTCAAAGAAGGCGACGATGATGAGGACGACGAGATGAGTGAAAAGATGGAGATGGACAGCATATTGGTCCCCACGAAACGCCAGTCGCGGAGGAACACACCAGCTCCCAGTAAAGTCAGCGGCGGCTCCTCACCAGACGTAATTTTGGAAAAAGAACCCTGATGATGAATTCTGTGTCGAGATCGCCGGTTCCATCAAATTGCTGTGCAAAAGTAAATCTACTGTAATGGCTTTCTAGTTCTTTAGGTGTTTGATGAAAATACAGTGTAAATTATCATCTGCCATGGCAGCTGAAAGTCAGCTTTGTATAGGACAGGACTCCAATACCACATTCCATGAAGTCCTCCCTGCATTGGGAATCTGTAGCCTAAGGCATTAAGGCAAAATCTTGAGTTTCAGTGTGTTAGATATGTGTGGTGTTTTTACTTTCCAGGAGGAAGATTCAATTTGAAGTTGTAGAAACTGGAGTCTGCAAATCCTTTCATCTCTTTCTTATTCTTTCAGTCTAAACATTTGGTTCCAAACATCCCATATGTAGATGTGTATACATTTACACTGCACCCATAACAATACCAATATACCACACCCCCAACATATTAAAATTTGATATTCTAAGATAGAAGTCAACCGCCAAAGGCCTTATGGTCGAACGATATGAAGTGACTCTATCACATGGGAGATTATGGGTTCAAACCTAGTTGATGGAAAAGATGTTGACAAGGATTGAATGTAACTTTTTAATTCAAGAATATTTTAGGTAAAAATTATTTTGCAACTTTAACTAATAAAGAATCACAATGAGGTAAATCAAGATAGACTATCCAAACCAAGAATATCACTGGATAATTCGCACAAAAAAAAACCTACTTTGTAATTTTAGTTGATAAAAGACTCTAAAGTAAACCAGCATTGCTCATAGCTAATCCACTCGATCTAAAAAGACCAAAATATTAACAATAGTTGAATTTGTTAGATTTGATTCGAGAGAATTATAGGCAAAGTGACTTCTAGTTGACAAAGAATTAAGAAATAAACCAACATCCGTTACACATAAATTAAAAAAACCAATACATAATTTTTACCATGAATCAAACTTAAAACTTCCTATTTATCAAACCAACTATTCATTTTTGTTGTACATGATATTGTTAGAACTTGTAGATAACTTATCCGCCCAAAGTTACCGCCAAGTCGCAGGCGTTATCTCCATCTTCATCATCGAACACTGTCCACCACCACTCAGCCACGCCTCACTTCACCCTTCCAAACCACAATGAACACCCAATTTGAGATTCATTCGCGCCTCCGCTTGCTTTCTCAGGCTCCAGGACCTCCGTTTTGCCGCCGTGACTTGCTTATCTCCACCCACTTCAGGCCTCTTCTCCGCCGTCGCTCATTCTCCTTCCTCCGCCTCAGACTCTCCAATTGTGTCAGCAAAACCAATGGTACTATAAGCTGCGTTAAAGTGGAGGATGATGAGCAGAAGGAAAATGAAGAGCAACAAGTGAGGCGAGCTTACCCCTTTCACGAAATCGAGCCCAAGTGGCAGAAATTTTGGGAGGAGAACAAGACATTCCGGACCCCCGATGAAATTGACACTTCCAAACCCAAGTATTATGTTCTCGACATGTTCCCATATCCAAGGTTCTTATTTTCTCTCACTATATGCCATTGTCAGTGAAATAATCAATTACTCTACTGTTCTCAGGAAGGGGATGCTGTGGGAGCAGAAAAGATAATGGCTTTACTATAACTCTTGATTTTTTATTTTTTATTTTTGGGTAAAGTTGCAATTTTGGTCCAGTTAGTTATTTCTACTTAGTCATGACTTATATGCATGATCATTTTGACCTCTAAGTTATGCCTAAAGTGGGCATTTTAGTATGGACCAAATCAGCCATTTTATTAAAATGATATATTGGTGGCAAAAATATAAACAAAGATTAAATTTGTACCACGAGTATAATATTGACTGCCAAAGACCTCGTAGTCGAGTGGTAACTGTTGCTCTCCTAAATAGGAGGTTACAGATTAAATCCAACGTGAGGGCATTAACTTTTTGTGCTTTAGTAGGTTGAGAAAGTATGTATGAACAAATACTACATTCTAACAGAATTGACCAAAAATTTGGGGGTGGTGGAGAGGGAAGCTGGTGCCTGGTGGCTACTGGCTACACAGAAATTGAAAAGGTGAAGCCTTTAAGGATTCACAACTAGCATTTGCCTCTAAATGCCATAGATGGTGATAAGCTGTTCATATGATTTTTGCTAGGTCCCTGAAAACACACAGCGTTTACATGGTTTGTTGTTTCTTGCATTATTTTAATGATTTAGCCTTTATCAGTTTCAAATTTAGGACTTTTCTCATGATGGTGGGTTGATCTCCCATATGTTTGTTTCTTGCAGTGGAGCAGGTTTGCATGTTGGCCACCCTCTTGGATACACTGCTACAGATATCCTTGCTAGATTTAAGCGTATGCAAGGTTACAATGTTTTGCACCCAATGGGATGGGATGCCTTTGGCTTACCTGCAGAGCAATATGCAATAGAGGTTGTTTTCATTCTTTTTTCATGGTTAAATTTGATGCCTGTGTTTTGTAATATATCTTTATATATATTTTTTTCTTGCCTTTGTTTGATAGACAGGCACACACCCAAGAATCACAACAATTAGAAATATAAACCGCTTCCGGTTACAGGTACCTGCCTCAGTGTCTCATATTGCCTGATATTTGACTTATTTGCTACAATGATATTGCTGAGACTAATGAGGTCTATTTCATGTTTCTTGCCTCTAATTTAACTTGGTGAGTTGAAAAAAAATAGAGAACTAATTGACTGACATCTAAAATGACCTTTCAGCTCAAATCATTAGGCTTCTCATATGATTGGGACCGTGAAATTAGTACAACTGAACCTGAATACTATAGATGGACGCAGTGGATATTTATTCAATTATTGAAACGCGGGCTAGCATATCAGGTATGGAGTACTCTTAGAATGGTAGTAATTTCTCCTAGAACTGGACTTAAGAGTCTTTTTTTTGTTGCTATATTTAGGCTGAAGTTCCTGTAAATTGGTGTCCTGCCCTCGGTACTGTCTTGGCAAATGAAGAGGTAATTGATGGAGTAAGTGAACGTGGAGGGCATCCTGTCATTAGAAAGGTATGCTTTTGTTGTACACAATTAAGTTGTTTAACCCTCTGAGTAGCTTTTGCTTTTTTATTCTCCCTTCATTTCCTTAATTTTTGTTTCTTGAATGCTTTCATGATTTTACAGTACATTGTTTATTGCAGAGCAGCCTATGCGGCAATGGATGTTGAAAATTACTGCATATGCCGATCGCCTTCTTGAAGATTTAGATGACCTTGATTGGCCTGAAAGTATTAAGGAAATGCAGAGAAACTGGATAGGGAGGTCTGAGGGAGCGGAGATGGAATTTTGTGTTTTAGATGGTGATGGTCAAGATAGAGATTTGAAAATTACTGTTTACACAACACGGCCTGATACTATTTTTGGGGCAAAGTACGCATTTTTGCTTTCTTTTTGACTACTTCATGCCTCCCTTAGTTCCTTTTTTTTTGGCAGCTTCACTAGTGGTAAGTGCTTTTTTTTTTTTGTTTTGTTTTTCCTCATGCAGCTATTTAGTCCTTGCACCTGAGCATACTCTAATGTCGTCAATTGTATCAGAATCCGAAAAACAAAATGTATGTTTGTCTGGCCTCTGAAGTTGTTAATCTCGCAGTTCTCGGGACTTGGGGTTTCTAAGCTGCTACCTATTTTAAGCACAGGTGGAGGCGTACACGGAGCTTGCCTCAAGAAAGAGTGACCTTGAGAGGACTGAGCTTCAAAAGGAAAAAACAGGAGTATTTACTGGTTGCTATGCAAGAAATCCAGCTAATGGGAAAGCTATTCCAATTTGGGTTGCTGACTACGTCTTGGGAAGGTTTGTTTGTCCTTGTTGAGCATATAACATATAAACATAAATGTGTAGTTCAATTATCAGCTTAAACTTTTAGTTGGAACAGAACACATTATTCAATTTGGTATCAGAGCCAATCCCATGCACATGGTCATGGGTTCAAATCTCCGTGTCACCCGATAAAAAGAGATTCTAGTCCAAAGTAATCGGCCTGTGCGTGTTGTTGAGCATAAAATATATAAACATGTGTAGTCCAACTATTCACTTAGGCTTTTAGTTGAAATGGAACACATTTTCAATTGTCCTTTCCTCGTTTCAAGGTTCTCCAATTTTTAAACTTTGGGAGAATATACTGTCTTATTGCTCTTTCTTATTGCTTATTGCTCTTTCTTAAACACTATTTGCAAGCATAAATTTTCCCGAATCTGACTGTTATAACCTGTATTGCAGCTATGGAACTGGAGCAATAATGGCTGTGCCTGCTCATGATACACGCGACCATGAGTTTGCACAGAAGTATAATATTCCAATTTCATTGGTTATCATGCCCGTTGATGATACTCTCAGAAATCTTGAGAAAGCTTATATAGGTGAAGGAACACTGATCAATTCATCGAGTTCATTGACAGGGCTTGACATTAATGGCTTGCCTAGCAAAACAGCAGCTTCTAGAGTCATTGAGTGGCTTGAAAAAAGTAGGTGTGGAAAGAAACAGGTGCTTCCTAGCTCTTACTTTTTACACGATATAAATCTCATACTTTTGGGGACTCTATTGGGTTTTAGTGTTTTACCATCAAAAGGAATTTTTACAATTTCTCTCATTTCAGGTAAATTACAAGCTCAGAGACTGGCTTTTTGCCCGACAACGTTATTGGGGAGAGCCTATTCCTGTTATGTTTTTGGATGAAACTGGAGAATGTGTTCCAGTTCCCGACACTGAACTTCCCCTTATCCTTCCTGAGCTGGATGATTTTACTCCCACAGGGACAGGAGAACCTCCGCTTTCTAAAGCGGCATCGTGGGTATGTTTAAACTTCTTGTCAGCTTCTTAATCCAGTTGATATGTACTGTTGTTGCTGATGATTGTTTTCCCAAATTATTGGTGAGGACGATGGATTTGAAAGCCATTGAGTCACGTAATTAAAAGCCTTTTGTTGAGCTATTTAAAGTTTTTCGCCTCATTTCATAGATCGGGGAAGTTCTGAGTTGGATAGAAATTTTGAGTTACACAATCTTATACCTCTTATTTATGTGTGTTAGTGTGTAGCAAAACGATTGTGCTTTGTGGAATGCGTGCATAGAATTGTGAGCTACTGAGCTTGGATGTCATGAAATTAAATTAAGCCGATTAATTTTTCAGGTTGAAACTAAAGATCATCTGTCTGGAAAGCCCGCCCTACGTGAAACAAACACTATGCCACAATGGGCTGGCTCTTGCTGGTAATGGGTTTTCTAGAAGCTATAAGCTACATTTACGCGATTTGCTGTATAGTATCTACGTGATATAGTTACCATCTGTATATTTCAAGGCTATATATTTTCTATTGATTTCAGGTACTATTTAAGATTTATAGACCCAAGAAATTCCAGTGCATTGGTTGACAAGGAGAAAGAAAGGTTAGTCAGCCTTTTTCTCTAGGCACGCTGCTTAGGTTCTTTTTTATTTACGCTTAATTTTGTTTTATTATTGCGATTTCTACATTATTCTTCAAATCTTCACAAGCTTCAACGTATTCTTTTGTGCAGGTATTGGAGCCCTGTTGACGTGTATGTTGGTGGTGCAGAACATGCTGTTCTTCATTTACTTTATGCCCGGTTCTGGCACAAGGTACGAGCTATGAAGCATCGAATATTCCTTTTGTGCATCTCGAGGCATTAGCTGGCGGGCAATATTGGTATTTAAATGTGTCGATCGTTGCAGGTTCTCTATGATATCGGTGTAGTGTCGACAAAAGAGCCGTTTAAATGTGTGATAAATCAGGGAATCATCCTTGGAGAAGTAAGTATAGCTTTCCTGTGGGAAGGGTTTCATTACGTTTCATTTTCAATCACTAATATGGAGGTGTTTATCTCAAAATGAAACATAATTATGCCACAGGTTCAATATATTGCATACAAAGATCAGAATGGCAACTTGATATCGGCAGACTTGATTGATGAATTGACGGAGTGTAATCAAGAAAGAATACCAGAAGAGAAGGTATGTTCACTTCCCGCTCTAAATTTGTTTAGCTTCGGTTTTTGTTAATCTCAACAAATTTCTTTAAGGCCCCTTATTGGCCTCCGCCCAACAATTCCCCCACCCAGCACCAACTAGTCTTAAATGTTATTGCTGGGACTCGAGAACCTGTGACCTGGCTCTGATACCACTTGTTAGATCTAGCGCTTACCACTACGCCAAAAACTATAGCTAGTAGCGGAGGTGCCATCACATTTTCGAGACGCTGGGTGCTGGACTTGGCCTTTTAAGCTCTTTATCGGCCTCCGCCCAATATTTTTACAGAGACCATTTTGAACAAAGTTGATTTCTGAGAAAACATGTAATTTTGGATGATACAGGTCATAAAATCTGGGAATTCATTTGTATTAAAAGATGATCCAAGTATACGTCTGATTGCCCGAGCTTACAAGATGAGTAAGAGTCGGGGAAATGTCATAAATCCAGATGATGTTGTTTTTGAGTACGGTGCAGATTCCCTTCGCTTATATGAAATGTTTATGGGTCCATTGAGGTATCTCTCACTTTCTTTGTGCCATCCTTATCTCCTTTTTGTTGCGAAAACTTATCGCATAGCTTTCATCGTTTGCAACAGAGACTCGAAACAATGGAGTACCAGTGGCATTGAAGGTGTTCATCGTTTTCTGGCAAGAGTTTGGAGATTGATAACCGGTCCACCTTTACCCAACGGTACGTTTCAGGATGGGACTGTAACTGTCAACGAGAAACCGTCAATAGAACAGCATCGTTGTCTCCATCGCACCATTGAAAAGGTAAATACATATTCTTCTTAGATAACTAAATTATAATCTCAATCTTTGTTGTGATCTTTCAATGCAATTATACAAGGAAAAGTTAGGACCTTTGGAATATTATTGGCCTTGCAATAACAAGCTGTCATGTCTTGTTCCAATCTAATCATTCCGAAATCTGTAAATTGCGTTTTTAATTATCCTCTAAAGAAGGTGGTAGGGCAAATAGCATCTGGCATGCACTTTACACCCGAGATCAGTGAAGTTGAAAATAATTTGGTATTATGATCTGTACACGAGATATCAGGTACAGATCACTCGAGGCTTTTACCTTAGGATAACTTTATGATGCGTATCTGGTAATAGTTGATCCGGTTTTTGTTCGTTCTGTGAATTGCAAGCATTGCATATTTGCATTCCCTATTGGCATTACATTGAGAACCTCGAGGATGACACAAAATCTCTTCCTAGGATGGTTCTGTGTCTCGGTGTAAAATAGGATGTTTTACCATATTGTTTCGTCTGGTGAATTGGTTTTTGCAGGTAACCGAAGAAATTGAAGGAACACGATTCAACACAGGCATTTCTGCAATGATGGAGTTCATTAACGCTGCATATAAGGTCTCGTTTCCCTCTTCCTATTTCACCATTAACGCCTTCTCCCGAGTTTTTTATAAAGTTTTTACTTCGCACTTTCAGTGGGACAAACTTCCAACCTCAATAATAGAACAGTTTGTTTTGCTGCTTTCACCATATGCACCTCACATGTCTGAGGAGCTCTGGTCTCGCTTGGGACATGCAAAATCGCTTGCATATCAGCCTTTTCCTAAGGTACGAGTTTATGTGTTCTGTCTCAACTAAAAGTTTAAGCTGATAGTAAGACTACTGGTTTATCTTTTATCCTCCCGGGCTTCCTTCTTTCTCAGGCTGATCCCGCTTACTTAAAAGACACCACCGTCGTTCTCCCCGTCCAAATCAACGGGAAGACGAGGGGAACCATAGAGGTGGAAGAAGGATGCACAGAAGAGGATGCTTTTAGGTTAGCTTCAGTTGATGCAAAACTGTCCAAGTTTCTTGAGGGGATTACTGTGAGTAAAAGAATATATGTCCCTGGGAAAATCTTGAACGTTGTTGTGGAAGCCCCCAAGAAGGTCAAGGTGGCTCAACAATAGTTGATTTTAAAAAAGATACATTTAAATCTCCAGGCCACTCAATAGATGTATGTGCCTACAATCCACCGAGGGAATTAGTCACTGTGTTCGACGGTAGAAATCCCGGATTAGATCCAAAAAAAAAAAACATTATCCTCTAATCCCCCACTTGTCACTGTCTAAATTGTAAAATGTACCTTAAACGATTTAAGTTTACCTTCCATTTTGACTAATCTTAATGCAACCCCTGAGATAATTAATGTTAATGTGCGTGTTTTGTTTGGTGGACAACATGTACCAGATTACCAGATCTGACAGAGACAATCGCGGCGCGACGTCGCCGTCCATTGTTGATCTGTCAGATGCGTGTTCCCATTCCTTTACAACTCGGCTTTGGTCCTGCCACGTGGGGGTTCCCGTCGCTTGTGCCGGCCGCCGGCGTACACCTCCCGCCAAACAATCTTAATATTATAAAACCCAAACACAAATAACTACACCTAACAATCCTAAAATTAGACGGCCATAAACTATCCTAAAATTAGAAAACCAAAACATAGAGATCTAGATAAGTTTTTTCAACAAAAAAATCGGTAAAATTCACCTTTATAACTTTAAAATGTAAAGAATTATAATAAGTAAAATAAGAGATTACAGAAAAAGTAAATCAATACAGATTTTGATTAATGAAATAATAATCTTTATAACCGACTAACTCAACTAGGTTGTCATTAGAGAAATAATACAATGAATTTTATTCAAAGTATACATTTAAATAGTAATTACATGCTTTATTATTAGGGATCTTAATCCAAAATACACATTCAAATAGTGATAACAAGTTAAAGGTTAAATTTTTCTAATAAATAAAGTTACAATCTTTATGGCGTAACCAAGGGGGAATATAGCACAAAATCACTTAGAAAACGACGTCGTATTGACCTCCCCACCGCTTCGCAATCGAAGGAAACAGAAAGAATGCACGGGTGTGAACAGGGGAGAGGGAGGGAGAGACTTACCTGAATGCTGCTGTGCTGTCTTACCTCATTCCCTTCCACCGCCGCCGCCTTAATGTATCTATCCTCTCTCTCTCTCTCTAAAACTATACATATACATGTATGTATCAGCTCATATACACGCGCTGATACGCATATGAATCGTACATAATTCACACACAAATTTGAATTCCAGGGAGGAGGAGAAGAAGCTTCGCGAAGTATGGCGAAGAAGCTAACGGCGGCGGCGGCGAGCCACACCTTGTGGTTAGGGTGGAAGCTGGTGATCGCTGCGTCTTTCGTTCTCTGTATCTTAGCTTTCCTTAGGCTCCAGCGCTACTCTCTCTCCGATTCCGAAACCATACTTTCAGTTTCCCGTAACTATAAACCTTCCAACGACAACTTTTCCGGGAATCCCAAGGTGGCTTTCCTGTTCCTAGCTCGGAGAAATTTGCCTCTGGATTTTCTTTGGAGAAGCTTCTTCCAGGTCAGCCGAATTAAGTTTTCTTAATGTTATAATGAAAGTTGGAAACTTTAGGAGTTTTATTTTTTTGGATTACGAGGAAACTCGCAGTCACTACTCAAGGTTGAGAAAATTGGTGTTTTTGATGTTTGCAGAGTGCTGATTCTGCCAATTTCTCTATATATATACACTCGGAGCCAGGGTTTGCATTTGATAAGTCTACTACAAGTTCCCCTTTCTTTTACAACCGGCAGCTGAAAAATAGCATTAAGGTAATTTCTTGAGCTTATTGGTTGTTAATTGTTAAAAGATGCCAATGATGGTGTAGTGCCACGAAGTGGCTAGATTGAGAAAGTAGTTATGAAGAGAACTACATTGTAACTGAGTCATAGTACTCAAAAAAATTGTTAAAAGATTCAATTTTGATGAGTTTGAACTTGGGAATCTGTGTTAAAGAATTTTAGCAGACTCAATATTAAGAATTTTGCCTCCACTATCCCGTCTGGCTGGGGCTAATGGCATTAATGGTGCAAATTGTGGTTTTATGTTTGGACTAATGTTGAGGGAATGTATAGGTAGCATGGGGACAGTCAAGCATGATCGAAGCAGAGAGGTTATTACTTAATGCAGCTCTTGAAGATCCAGCAAATCAAAGATTTGTTCTGTTATCGGAAAGGTTGGTGCTTTTGCTTTTGAGAAACGTTGAATAGAAAATACTTGACAAAATGAAAACATAATAGAAAAAATGTGCTTGCTATTTTTGAATTTCTATATATTTCTTTCAACTGATGAACGAGAAAATGAACCTCCGCACTTGTGCTTTGGGAGGGTGTATTCTTGGCTCCCTTCGACACGATGTGCACAAGGTTTCAGTGAATATATAGATACAGGTGGTGAACGGAGAGGACAATATGAACATGTCAAATGCCCTATGCAATATACTGTAGAAAAGATTTGCAACCTCGTTCATAAGAATAATGACCCAATCTGGATTTTTATAGGTATAAGTACTATATATATTTTTCCATCCCTCATAAGTTGAAAAGGTTGTTATTTTTCTAGAAGGCACAAATTAATTACTTTGAATCTATTATCTTTCTTTTTTAGTTTTACCTGTGATTATTTATATATATTATTATTGTTTCTTTTTTGTGGTTTTGTTGCCCGGTTTACTATCTGTGAATTCTTTGAAGGAAGACAATCTCCTGAAGGTATAATGCTTTATTTTTGCAGCTGTGTCCCTTTATACAACTTCAGCTATGTATACGCATATTTGATGGCTTCTCCAAGGAGTTTCGTGGACAGGTAAAATGGATAAAATTCACGGTTTGACCCGTGGAAGATTTATGTATTCTTGATTAAGGATTTTATTCAAGCCTTGTGTTTCTGTTTTAGTTTTTTGGATGAAAGTGAAAAAGAAAAAGAAAACCGCTACAACCCGAGGATGATGCCGTATATACCAAAGAGCAAATGGCGGAAAGGATCACAAGTAAAGTTTCTAGATCTTCTTTGAGTTATGCGCTTCAATGAGTGTATGATAATTTACTATTAACATCCTGATACCGAACCAATTTAATTTGCTCACTTTTATTCCAGTGGATCACTTTAATTCGAAAACATGCGGTCGTTGTTGCAGATGATGACGTTGTATTACCAGTTTTCAAGAAGTTTTGCAAGGTCCATGATGCATTAATCTGTTTTTGTGTCTCGGAAGTGATAATTTCTGGTTTCTATGGCAATTAATGCGCAATAATATTGTTCTATTACTGACATTTTAACTTTTTCATCTTTTAGAGGCGTCCACCGATCGAGGCCAGTCTGAGGAATCCGAATCTTGTAAGTTATTGTCCGTTTCCAGCTGATAGTGTATTATTCTAAGTTAGTTTCATCTGCTCCTTCCAAGTGTGGATTTTACGGGTCATATACTTTCCATTGCGTTTTTTTTATCTATAATGTTGTTTTCATCAAACAAACATGCATCACGGCTTCCTTTGAATTATTTCCTAACGGAGAGTAAGATTTTGCAGAACCTTCAAAAGCAGCATAACTGTATCCCCGATGAACACTATGTGCAGACATTACTTGAAGTAAGTAGTATGTCGATTCAATATCTCTTTAGACAGTTTTACGTTATAGAGACATTGCAATACTTACTTCATGAAGCTTACGTATTGTGTGGCAAATATTCTGATGCAAACCTTTGTTTTTATTTATTTTAATTGTATGCTTCCCGAGGAATATATTGAGTCTGTCATCGTGTCGTGTTTTTGTGTTCACGCAGAATTCGTTTGTTCTGATTCTTATATCATGTGTATAGATGCATGGACTCGGAGGTGAACTGGAACGCCGAACAGTAACTTACACCGTATGGAACCAATCTAAAACAAATATGGAAAAAGGCGGCTGGCACCCTATGAGATTTACTTATGCGGATGCAGGACCCGAAAAAATTAAAAGAATAAAGGTACATGTCTATAAACACACATAATGTCTTGCCATCCCCTCGTGATTTAAGCACAAAGAATAAATTTTTGCGTTAGAACCACATTCACCCGCTCCCAAATTTTTGAACAGGCTATCCGCAATGTATACTACAAAACCGAGGACAGAACGGAGTGGTGCAGTAATAACTCCACACTCGTCTCCTGCTTTCTCTTTGCGAGGAAGTTCTCCCGAGCAGCAGCGATGCGCCTTCTGAGTGAAGTAGGGGGAGCTCGGTTTGATGTCTCTGCTCTCATGGATCCACCAACGTGATTTTGTCCGTGCTCAACGTATCATCAACCAACTGTGCATTCTCATCTCCCAAAGCCCAACGAGGTGATTCCCATGACACATTCAATCCTGACATAGATAAAGCGATGACATTTTAGCTCGACTGATGCTAGGCTCACATTCGTACACTATGAACTGCATCTTCTCTTGTGGAATCAACTTGAGGCTGTTATTATAGCTATATAGATTATAGAATCTACTTTGAAATGTATCAACAGAGAGAATTTTAAGGAAAAAAAAAGAAGAAAACATCTAGAAATCATTGACAGACAAGGTTGTGTCTCCTCCACCAAGAGCAGTTTGGACACTTTCAATGCTGGCAGCTATGAGGTTGTCTTTCCAGCCTTTCTGTCGAGCCCGAAGCTCCCACATGGCGGTAACCCGTCTCTGCGCCTCCAGCGCCGCCTCGGCTTTCTCCCGGGCCTCCTCGCAGGTTTCCATCCCGGAAGTGCACTTGTCTGCCTCTTTCTGATACTGGGAAGTCAGCTTCTTTGCCTCCAAAAGCGCCTGATCTGCTTTCTGCTGTATTTCATGAACTTCAGTTTCCCTTAGCTCTAGCTCCTCCACCAAAACAGTTGTCACATTCCTCTCTGATCCATCTCTCAGCTCCGGATCATGCTCCATGCAATCTACCAAAAAATTGATAAAACAAGTTTGCGTTTATTTCAATTCTCTGTTTTCATTTTCTCAGTTAATAATAGACTCACTCTCAACTGTTAATAATAGACTCGACTCTCAACTCGCAAAAAAAAAAAAAGGCTTTTTATTTATACTTACCAATGAAAGGAGTGACATTTAGACCTGCAGTACCACATGGAAACTAAGTCAATAATCGTAGGTAAATATACAACTCAACCGATATGTATGCATGGTATTACAGTGTAATCAGATTAAGACTAACTAGGTTTTTTAGAGTAAACGAGCTAATTCATTAGATCACAAAATGAAACGATAGTCAAAAAGAATAAAACAAAATGAATTGATAGTCAAAAAGCATAAAAAGCACATCTTTTCGACTTTGTACAAACGAGTGATCGTAACCAAAGATTCAATGTAATGGTCCTTAAAATCAGACATAGAGATAACTTTTCTAGCTATGGTACTATAAACTTGATTTGCAGACTGTTTTACAAATTGGAAGCTGCACTCTTTGAAGAACTTAAAGCTTCTTTAAAACAATCAGTGGTTTGATCAATCGTAAGCAAATGCTGAACTCAAGGAACTTATAGTTTCTTTCAAACAATCATGGTCTGATTATACGTAGGCAAGATTAACTCTGATTGAACAATCTTACTACGACATTCATCACCTCTACATACAATTTGAACATTCATTTAAACGAATAGGTTGAGAGCTAATAGGGTGGAATGAAAAGAGAATTGAAGTACCGTTAGGGTGGGAAAGGAGGGGTTGAAGAGAGCAATCGCAGTGACAAGGAGGGCAAGAGGAAGAAGAAGAAGAAGAAGAGATGGCGGCGGCGATGAAGGTGTCGGAGAGGAACCAATAGAGCGGCGGTCCGATGACGTAACCGGCAATGCAGACGCCGATCATCACCATAACCACTCTGATCGTCTTGGGGCTACATGTTCCATTGCTCCTTCCAATTCCATGTTTGTGCTGTGAATTCATCTCTGATATGATCTGATCACCCAAAAATATGACACTTTAATTTCTCTCTTTGCTTATGAGGGAGGGTTTTCAGGATGCACTGAAAACTGTCACTCTAACCTCTTGCTGCTAATTCGGTATTCTCTTTACTTTTTCCTTTTTCTTTTTTAATCATTTAAAATATAAAAACCTCCCTTTTATTTGGACTTTTTTTGTATATAAATATTTTATTGTATATATGTGTAAAATCAATGATTAGCATGTTCAATTCCCATCAACCACCCTTAAATTATTAAATACATTAATAGGAAAAAACAAGTAAGGTAAGTGATGATACCATATTGAGGATAGAAATTATTAAAATACCTTACAGTAATAATTTCTTAATTACAAATTTGGCGGGAAAATGTGCTACATTTCTTCAGTATTTTTAATTTATTTGGTTCGATTCTTATTATACTTTTTGTTCTTTATTATGTCCTCAATAGAAATTCAGATATTCAAATTAGTCAAAATTTTTAGGAATAGAATAAGGTGGTCGACTCTGGCCAAGCAAGTTGTGTTGCATGGTCGGGGTTCGAAGCTTATTATGTCTCATCCGACCTGGTTGCCGGCAGGCAAATAGCTGTATAGATCACGGCTCAAAACGACGTTTTGACATTTAAGAAAAAATCGTTGGTCAATAATGGCGTCTGCTGCAGCCTTAATATTGTTCGATTCAATTCTCATTAGATGATGCTTGGATTCACACTGTTACATTCTTATATTATTTTGCTAGAATGATCTGAAAACAATCTCCATGGAGGGGTGCTAGGAGTTGGTTAAACCACATTAGCCACACCAACCAAAATGAAAAATGAAAACAATTCTCAACTGTTTTGATTACTTGAAATCTATAAATGCATTGTCAAAAATCTTGTAGTCTAGTGACAGGGATTTGAGATTCTTTGTATCCAGCTCGGTCATAGCGCCGATCGCTTCCGGTACTATGTTGGACAGTAGCTAGTTTGATTGCTTCTTATGGTATTCCCTTGGTCCAAATATAGTTGATCCAATTCTAACATTTGTACTGCCCATTTCAATCTGCAGCAACCAGCTAACCCCAGTTATTACGGTTCGGTTTCTTGTGCAAGAAGTAATTGGAATGTGTATATATCCACATCATAATCAGCTCACAATCTATATATACAATGGTAAATTAAATGAAGTAGCTATGGCTCATGGAAAGTTTTTTACTCTCTGCACTTCAAAGTCACCAGACATGCCCATTGACAGCTCACATTGTTCTTCTGATATTCCAAGAGCCTTGCACACCTAGCTTCTGCATTTCGCTAATGTCTGAAAGCAACAGACTAAGAGTTTTGGCTATTTATGTGGATAAGTGGAGGAGAAGTTAACGGCAATGGCGTGACAAAGAGCATGTTAAACCGCTACCTTAAAATTCTCGGGGGTGGAAGTGTAGTCAGGCATTCCGATTGTCATCAGGCCATGGAATTCGAGGTTGGGGCAGCTCGAGGTTACATGTTTGACGAGGTTCACACACCCAGCTGGTTCGACGCCAGATTTAGCTGCAGCAGGTGGAGAAGTGTTATTATTGAGATCCATTCTTGTATACGTAAACGTTTACATAAACGAAGGAAGAGAATGAAATGACCCTACAAAATCAAGGACATTCGCCATTTTTACCCACTTTCTTCTCCACTTGTATTCACTTGAACCAAAACCTTCAAAGGTTTTCTTCCAATGTTTCCAACCACACGGTCGAGCTGATTTGCTATCTGTCAAATACAGAGGCGCAAACTGAGTTTAAGCAAATGAACATTACAAAATGTTGGCAACAACAGGTGAACTTCTATAAATCCCGCTAGAGATAATTCATAGTGGCATCGTTTATTTACCTTCTCATCGTCAATGCTCTCCACCATGGAAAGATTTGGAACAGCAGCTGAAAAGATAAAACAAAATGGATAGTTGCAGAAGTCACACCGTATCAAAGACTTACCCCCTCCCCGTATTCCACAATCCAGTCGGTGGAACTTTCCGTTACATGCAGTCTTCCAACGACTTCTCACGCACTCTCTCACAGCACCAAGCACACACAAAACGAATGAAACGTAATCCAAAACCAATATATGCTATTCAGGAGTTTATGGATTGTTAATATGCAAGCAAGCTAGCAGCATACCCTTTGTACAGTCAAACTACCTTAGTGCTTTTTTGATATTATAATTCTCTTATCCCAAATAAAGAAATCAAATGCTGTTAGTGTTCCAATGATCAAAGTCTTAACTACAAAGCCAGAACCTTTGAATCTCTCCAGTGCTCATTACATATAAACCTGTCTAAATATTGATATGACCATGAACTAAAAAGCACACATCTTAACTTAAAAGTGAAAAAAAAAAAAAAAAAGTATTTTTACAGTTAGACTGTTGACTTGGTAACTATAAGGTTACAAGTTCGTTTACTTTCAGATCACAAGGCGGGTTTACCCGGTACACAACTCTAGGTAATGGCTTCTGGTTTCTCTTCTCACTCAACCAAAAAATAATAATAAGAAGCATTTTTACAGTCAGTATCTCAGCATACACCTTCTACAACTCATCCCCAATTAATATAGCTAAATAACTAAGAAAAGAAGTAAACATAGCACCTGAAAAGCAAAAGTAAATTTTATTTTTCTTGGAAAGAAAGAGTGTGGAGAGTTAAGGGATACAAAACATACTCAGGAGAGGCTTAACTTTATTTCTCTGTAAATTCCCAATGAAATGCCACTCTATATCATCTGGAAGCTGCAATATGCCCAAAATTTGAAATTCAAACAAACATACAAATGCAGTTCTATGGAATGCAACACTGAGGCAATTCAATTCTGATAATCTGGTAAAAAGACATAAGAATTTGGCGAAAATGATTATTTTCTCATTTAATCTGCGGCAGCAAACAAGAAATCTGCACATTTTATTTTCCGGAATTACTAATTTCTCATAGACCAACACTTCAATAAATTCAGAGAGAAGGAAACCTGAGGAGCTTTCTCGACGAGTTCCTGCACGTAATTTTCGCCGAAGCAGCGGTGGCCGGCGTCGTAAACTTGGCGGATAATAGGCACTGGCTTCGTCTTGCTCACGGCGACGATTCGAACCCGGTCTGACCGGCGGCCGCAGCGCTCGGCTGCCAGCTGCACACGCTGCAGCACCGATCTAAGCGCCGCCGCTGCCACGCCGTCCATCGCTGAAGCAGCCATCCCTGATTCCAACAGCAGAATCAAACTTCTCCGATTGCAAGAAAATCTTCGCTCCACCTGCTACTGCGAGTGCTCTTGTTCATCGTGATTTTAATTTTAATTTTAATTTTGTTAAAAAAATCATTCTTTTGCAAGATCTAATGGCACAAGTTACACACCAACATGGGAGGAGGTTGTTGGTTCGAGCTTGAGTGTGCTTTATTAATTTGTGTAAATTATACAATGAAATTATATAACTATTTAATGAAAATTATATTCCTTGCTATTTCTGCCTTAACAACGGATGGATGAGGTAAACCGTGGAAAAATTATTTATCAACATTAATTATATTATTTGTTGAAGAATCATTTATTGTGTTTGAATGAATTTAAAATTTAAGCCAACAGCTAAAAAGTTCCAAAACAAGGGCAGTAAAGGCCAAAACTCCCACAATAACACCATAACACCATTTCCATCTGCTGCCATGGCTGATCTGATCGTCTATTCCTTGGAATATATTTGCTATTATGAGAATGATGAGTGCATACCCCAAAACATTATGATATATCACCCAATATTTTCTGTTTCCATTTTCTTCATCTGGTTGCAACCACACACCCAACACCTACACTCATAACATATATGAATCTCATTAATTATACATTCATTTTCTCATATATGAATCTCATTAATTATACATTCATTTTGTAAGAAAGTAATTATGAACAGATACTGCATTGTAACAGAGTTAATAATTAAAAAAAAAATCATTTTTTGAAGGTCCGATCCCCTTGTCACCCAAAATAAAATTGTCACAAGGGCCAAACATGTCATTTATAGAAGAAGGAAAGTGTATATACACATTACTTGTAATGTGGAGAATGAGAGTACTATGGTGCCAAGAATTCCATGGGTGGTCATAGGGTGCTGTTTGGCTGTTGCAGCATTCCTCAAAGAGATCCCAAGCCCCCACCCTACAGTGCCCACAATGAACCCTGACACTTGAGATACTGTGTGCAGAGAGTAACATTCCTCACATCTCAACCGCAGTTTCTTGTAATACCTTGCGCTTATAGTCCCCGCCGGAACTAGAATTCCCCATCCGATGATGTTCACGACACCATGAACCTGCATGCAATAACTTATAGACTCAAGAAATGAAATAACAATAATGGAAATGGAGACTTGTAATACGGGCCGGGGGAGCGGCCTCTGAGGCCTGCTCTTTGGCGGGCCCCGCCTGCAAGTCCGCAGGCCAGCTCGTTCAAACCCGCTTAGGTCTGCCCTGTTGCCCCCGCACTTTGATGGATTTTTAAAATCAAAACTCACCCTTACTTATATAAGGGCGGGACACGCTAACTCAATAGGCAAAATTCATTTTGATGACTCCAAATGGAATGGTGTTGCCGGGGTTTTATGCTATACTTCATTCGTCTTGTTATATTTGTATGGTTCGATTAATAATACTTGACTGAAGTTTAATTTAATTTTTCATAATATTAAGTTTAATATTATTACATAAAATTTATATACTTAGATATTACATTACAAGTACTAGTAATTCGTCCCATTTTGTGTTTGGTTTGGTTAACGAGGCTTGACTGAAGTTATTTTTAGTTTAATTTTTTATAATATTAAGCTTAGAATACAAAATTTATATATTTAGAAACTACACTAAAAGTGCTATTAAATATAAAAAATTAAATTTAAAAATAAGTAAAAAAATATAAAGAGTTGGTTTGATCAATGTGATAGAGGGAGTATTAAATACAAAACAAATCAAATTTAAAATAATTAAAAATTACCTTAGAATATAAACAAAAGAAAAAAATAATTTGATAAGACGGGTAAAATAAGACAGAAAGGATACTACTCTTACAAATTTGAGATGAAGATGTGGATGCCGGGAATGTTTGGATTTGGTCCGAGCTTCATAGTGTGCAGGGTAGTACTGTTGAAGGTGATGATGAGGCTGGTTTCTGAGATGGTTGGAGGTAGAAGAAGAGTGGGCATTTGCAGAGAGGAGCAAACAGAACAAACCGACGATTATAGGATAAATTCCAGTCATAGAATGATGATGTCTGGTCGGATAGATATGATCGAAGCTAGCTTAGGAACTAACATAGTTGCAGATCAGATCGAAATGGAGTTATAGATTTTGAGTGTCAGATGGAATATGTGCTTTGCTTGTTGGGGAAATATGCCCACTGGTATGTCTTCTAATGGTTTTTATTATTATGGTACCAATTCATCATTAAGATTTTATTCCAAACTTCATCATCTTGCATCAGTTGCATGATTCATGGCTTGGCAGGCAAGCCATGTGGATTTAATATTCTCCTGTGCTTATAAACATTCTCTTTTTTAATGGAAGCCTTCATTCATTATTCGAATATGTACTCTAGATAAAACACATTTTGTAATCCTAATTAATAAATTACCACAAAGAGATAAACTATTTTAAGTTGTTGGTAAGGCCTTATTTGTGAACTTGCTACCTATTGAGGACAATCTAGTTCATTTCACATATAATTCAAGGACAAAAGTGTTATTTTTACCTTTAATTTTTTTAAACAAACATTTTTTTTATTTTAATTATTGTCACATATTCCTTTCCAAGCGAAGACATAAACATCTATATTTTTTTTTGGTGAAAATATTTTTTTATTAGTTTTTGTAAATTATATAACTATAATAATAATAATAATAAAATTATTGATCACCATAAACAAATTAAAAGGATGATGAAACTTTTAAAATAGTAAAATAAAATTATTATTATATTTATAAGAATATCACCATACCACCTTCTCATATGTAATAGTATATAAATCACACGAGATAAATTACACTAAGAAGACTGTATGCGACACGCATGATCAAGAAGATTATGATGACAAGAATTACATTCATATGAATTTAATTAATTTTAAAAGAGAAGGCTGATCATGAAAGCAATCAAGCAAGAATAATATTCCAAAAATGTGCTGTGATGAAGTGCAACTGTAACTGAAAAAAACCGGCCTTTTCTTGACACGCAACTACCTTTGAAATTAAACTCAGTCCCCAATATTCAATATATACTTTGCTTTACTTATATTCAAAAAGTCAAAACAATACTATCAATCAAAAATAAAAATCTAAACTATGATGATATATATATATATATATATATTTGAAAATATCTTCTCAAAATCACGTGGTCATTGGTCAAGTGACATTAATCTTATTTTTTCAGTTTGAAAGTAATACTCCACGTTCTTGATCTTTTAATAATTACTCTATATCACAAGATGCATGTATAAATTACTTTTAGAATGTTCTTTTTATTTTGTGATTATTTATATGTGTCGAATATAATAATGTGTTTAGACTTATATAACGAACCATGTATTGATGTACTTTAATGATATATAATAAATAGCACATTCAATTTATGAATTCAATGGATGAGGAAGTTTACTTGTGCAAAACAAATATATCAAGTACAGGAGGTTTTAAGAGGTAATTAATTAAATCTATGAGCAAAATATTTTGGTGACTAAGCATAATTATAAATCATACCTAACAAAATGTGTTCCTGTGCTTAACGATAAATGTGCAAAATAGGGTCATCAATGTGTAGCTCTATGAGTTGGTCTCCTGATGCCTTGGCCACAGTTCAATTGATTAACAAATTTAAAATAGATTGAGAGATTTTGCTTTAATAGAGCTCACACGGTATGAATTTAACTTTGTTGTGTAGATTAGTGTATAAGACACATCCCATGAGTTATCTTATCTACTAGTCTCTAAGGCATGAGCGAAAAAGAGAGGACTACGAGAGGTATATATATTTGGCATGGTTATGTGTATTAGTGTACAAGATACATCTTGCATTGCGATTTGTCTAGGATTTGACATTGTTATGAACACTAGTGTACAACATATATCTCAAGATCAGATTTACCTTTTCCACTAATTTTTAAGACAAGAATAATAACATGTGATCAAATAACAATCATACCGACTAGAAAACCCGCTTTTGAGAAAACAACTAACAATGAAGTTTCCAGGAAGTGAAACAAGATAATAAGTCCTATTTGAATGGAATGCATATGGACATTAATTGGCACAAATAATTCCACAATTTGTCAAAAATTCTAAATTCATATCCTCTTGCCTAATTATACTTGAGAATTTCAGTCCTGCAAAATTGTTCATTAATCCTCCACAAACTACCATTATTTCTTAAACTTAAGGTCACGCAACTATAGGGACAAAGACAACCACCAATGACTACATTTCTTCCTCCTAAGAAACTCCCCATATTTTTTCACTATAAATACCTCTCCTCCTTCCCACCATTCCATAAACTCTACTTATCATACCTGGCTCCTAGATAAATCAGTCTAGTTGTCAATAACTATTCTGTTTAAACCAACAAGACCAATAAATAGTTATTACGAAAAGTCTACTTTAGAACATTTTTATTCCCAAAGTAACTATTCGACCAATTTAGCAGGTTGTCCCTACTACCATATCTGATCTTTCCCATGGACTCTCCAAAGTTGATTGAAATTTCAACTTTCTTATTCGCTTTAACCATTCTACTACTCCTAGCTTCACCGTCGAATCAAGAATCATTACCGGACGCCTATAACCCTCCCCGGCGGGGGGCATACACGTGCGACAAGTACCCTAGGGTCTGCCGTGGCGGCCACCCTGACTGCTGCAAAAAACAGTGCGTAAACGTGATGAGCGACAGAGTGAACTGTGGGAAATGTGGCAAGAAATGCAAGTTCTCTGAAATATGCTGCCATGGGGATTGTGTGAACCCTAATGTTGATAGGAGGCATTGTGGCAACTGCAACAATAGGTGCAAAAAAGGAGACTCGTGCGTCTATGGGATTTGCAGCTATGCTTAATTAATTATAATATATATAAAATCTCCTACTAATTATCAAATATGTTTGTGTAATTAGTTTCATTTATATGTGCATGCATGCATGGGATTGAGTCGTACGTTTAATTTGTTGTTGTGTATGTAATCATGCATCTTTGAACTACAATATAATAAAAATGTTGGGTAAATTAATTAGTTTTAAGCTCTCTAATTATCTCACCATAACTACTTTTACTACATGTTCCAATTAAACACATGTACGTTGACGACCATGCCCTGCAACTTGCATGTACTGTTGTCAACGTTGAAGATAAATACAATATTGTAATGCAAGTCAAAGCATAGACAATAGATTTATATATCTACAAAAGTGCTTGTGTAACTGCTTTTTTGGTACAAAAAGTTCAACCATGACTAGCCTGCCCTGGCTTTGAATTCTCTGTTTCCCACTTGCGTCAAGACTAGATTTCCAATCTAGGATATTTTCATGAACTATCACCTGCTCCAAGACTGGTAGAGAAAATAAATCGTGAAATGTATCTCAAGTTGGTAACTCATTTGAACACAAGTAACTTTCTCACTGCTGGTGAAACTCGATCTCTGGTCTTTCTTCCTAAAGTTCACCCATACGATCAATTGAGCTGTTCATGCAGGCAATAAAAAAGTTTACATAACTCGTTGGATGGATAACAAATTATTGTTAATTTATTTGTTTGATTTAAGTTTGACATACTAAATTAAGTGCCTAATTTTAGGTTAATTATCTGAATTTTTTATCTAGATAGACCACTAATTATGACCACTCCACTAGCAACAACCAATATTCCTCCATGCAACCAACATTTCCCCTATAAATACCCATTATCCATTCCCCTCCCACCCATCATTCACCAAATCAAACCAAAATCTTCATTTCTGCATTTCCTGAAACAAAACACAATGAAGATCCTTAAAGCCCTTTTGTTCTTAGCCATTGTAATTTCTGTTTCCTCAGCTCAACCACCATCAACTAAAACCTCAGCCGCCGCCGGCGAACCGTTGTTCTCATTTGACGACGGCCGGAAAGCGGCGGAAACGCCGACGACATCGCTCCGGGGGGTCGGCCATTTTCTGGCGCAGAAAGGGAAGGAGACGAAGGCGGAGAAAACGCGAAATCAGACGTGCAACAAGAACCCTAGAATCTGCCGAGCGAAGGGCAGCCCGGGGCCGGATTGCTGCAAGAAGAAGTGCGTTAACGTGATGATTGACCGACAGAACTGCGGGGTTTGCGGGAAGAAATGCAGGTACGATGAAACCTGTTGCCGAGGAAAGTGTGTCAGCGTTTTGTTCGACAAGAACAACTGCGGCGGCTGCCGGAAAAAGTGCAAGAAAGGGACGACTTGCGTCTATGGAATGTGCAGTTATGCGTGATGAATTGAAGCAATTGCATATATGCCTCCAGAGATTTAATTAAGTTAGTTAATCTTGTTTATTATTTATAGATATTTGTTAATTAAAACAATTTTTTTTCAAAGAATAATTAGGCGGTGCATGCATAAATATAATGCATAATTAATTAGCCAGCAGTTGTTTGTACGGTTGTGTATTCTTTCCGTTCTTTATACATGTAATTTTGTTATATATTTGTATGAAATGGAAAATACTAGCTATTTAATTTGTTCATCAATCTATCAATTTGTATATTTATTGATGAATCAGAAGTTGGGCATAGCGTGCAACTTTTTTCATATATTTTTGTGTGATTAATTCCACTTGTATATCCATGCATGCATGAGAATCATTTAATTTTGTTGGGCACGGCCGGTGAAATGGTTATCTCTAGTACCCAGTGGCTGGAAGATTGTTGGACATAGGTTGGTAAAATCCCTAAAAGTCAAGTCCAGCACCCAGCTTGTCTGGAACAATGTAGTATGTGATGACAGTCTATTAGTAAGAAAACAAATTGCGTCTTCGTTACTAGTTATAGTTTTTGGCATGAGTGATAAGCGTTTGATCTTAACAAGTAATATCAGAGTCACGTGATAACAATTAAAATTGTTGGGCATGGTCGATAAAAGGGTCATGTCTACAATTAAAATTGTTGGTCAAGGTTGTTGCGCCTTTGCCCCTATAGCTTTTGGCGTGCATTGCGTGATAAGCGCTTAATCCTAACAAATTTATTGTGAGTTATGGCGTACATTTAAGGCAACTATAGCTAGCTGAAAAATATATAGGCAAATAAAAATATTGTCGAGTAAATTAATCAATTTTGTTTTTTTTTTATTTCTTAATTTCACTTTTTCTTCTTCTTTAGATGGGTGCATTTTGAGCCGTGATTGGAGAGACCCTCCACTTCAATTGCTTTCTAAAGGACATACATTTGAATGAGCGGGTAGTCCATCATTCTTATTGAAGAATTTTGGGAAAATGTCCAAATACATCATTGAACTATTTGGGGATAGAAATTAAGCCATTGAACTCGAATAAACTCCAAATTCATACTTGAATTTGAAAAAAAAAAACAATTAATATTTTTAGCAGGTTAACAACAAGTTTGTACTAATTAGAATATCAACATTTTTCATATATGGTCTTAACTTTTTTAATTTATAGACTATATACAGTAATAAAATTTATCCAATGCATATCTACGGATATAATAGTTGATGTGATTTGCCTGATAAGTTAGCTACTCCAAAATACAATGGGAAAGCCACTGTTTAATATAATCAATTGGCTAGTGAGGTCCGACCTCACTATAATTTTGGGCACGTAACTGTATGTGTATTATATACTTGATTTCTTTAGCCGCAAGGAAAATTAAAATTACTAAAATACCTCCATTAATAAAATATTTATATTTATTACAGTCAAAATGAGAAATCATATAAAAACTTTATTTAAAATTACATCTTTCATAAAAGAGACAATTGACTAGATTCCTCAATTCCTCAACAACAACCTTGAATCACCCATTCACTCATTGGCCCTAATTGACGGAATGAATTTTTATTATTTTTTGGGTAAATCCAATCTTAGTCGGATAATTAATTTGGTAATTATAAAATTCTAAAATCGACACTTTGTGGGAGTTACTTAGTGGTTTTCTTGATTTGAGCCGATTAGCTAACTAGTTTAATATAACCTATGTCTGATTAATTATTTCATTGTGGCCCTTTGCTAACTCCTTATAAAGTAAGTTTTATTCAAAGTGTATTTTCGAATAGCAACTATGAGTTTTTACATAAATCACATGCTTGATTTTTTAACATTATATTCATGTCATCTTGCATTTTTACACCTATCTAGCCAAATTTTTATTGAGTACGTAACATTAAAATTTAGGAGCACACAATAACTCTCGGATCCTATGGTGGGATTGATATTCTTCTTGTACACCATGAAAGTCGTAGTTATAACCGGTATTACTCTAAATTAAATTTTTATTTTTAAAATTCTACCGTTGCCCTTAACTAATAATAAAATAATATATAGCTAATCTATATTTAATTTTGAGAAAGAAAAAATGAAATCAAAGAGAAAACTGTTGACGACCAATCATCCATACATAGCATGTACTGTTGTCAACGTTGAAGATAGATACAATATTGTAATGCAAGAAGTCAAATCATAGACAATAGATTTATGCACAAAAGTGCTTCTCTAACTGATTTTTTGGTACAAAAAGTTCAAACATAACTGGCTTTGAATTCTCTACTTTCCCACGTAAGGAAAAAAAATCACAGCATTGCCACTCAAGGATAATTTCTATCTTATATATTATTTTTTCTAACTAGATCAATCACAAACCCTTGTTTTACACAATAAAGTGCCTAATTTTAGGTTAAATATCTGAATTTTATACCTTGGGCCGTTAATTATGACCACTCCACTATCAACTATCAATATTACTCCATGCAAATTAAAATTTCCCCTATAAATTCCCATTATCCATTCCCCTCCCATCCATCATTCATCAAATTAACCCAAAATCCTCATTTCTCCAAGGAAACCAAAACATTTAATTTCCTCACAGAAATTAAACAATGAAGATCCTTAAAGCTCTTTTGCTCTTAGCCATTCTAATGTCCATAGCCATTACTACTCTTTCCTCAACCCAACACAAAGACGAGGAAGAAGAAGAAGCTGCCGGCGACGGCGGCCTTCTAAATGCTGCAGAACCGCCGCAGTTCCTCCGGGGAACGGGCCGCTTTCTTGCGCAGAAAGGCAGCAAGGAGAAGAAGGTGGAGAAAGCCCGAAACCTGACGTGCAACAAGAACCCTAGAATTTGCCGTGCGAAGGGCAGCCCGGGCCCGGATTGCTGCAAGAAGAAGTGCGTTGACGTGATGAACGACCGACAGAACTGCGGGCTTTGCGGGAAGAAATGCAGGTACAATGAGATGTGTTGCAGAGGAAAGTGCGTCAGCACTTTGTTCGACAAGAACAACTGCGGCGGCTGCCGGAAAAAGTGCAAGAAAGGGACAACCTGCGTCTATGGAATGTGCAGTTATGCTTGATGGCTGATATGACGAGCAGCTCAGTTGGTTTTTGGATGGTAAATTGTGAAAAGAACACAAGATCGAGCGGGACAACAATTGCATGCCTGAAGAGAATTTAATTAAGATAACTAATCATGTTTATTTATAGATATTTGTTAATTAAAAAAATATTTTCTTCTAATTTCTTTCAAAAAATAAGGCTACTGTGCATGCATGAATGCATAATTAGCCAGCTTGTATGGTTCTGTATTCTTTTCGTTCTGTATATGCATTGTTATATATTTGTATTAAGTTATTTGTTCAAATTGAGAATTATAGATCAAATTTATAATAGCGTAATCTAAAGTTATAAATTAATATCACTTGACTATATAAGATCTTAAGAATTATAAATTGTTCATTGTAGTTTATAAATTATTAGTTCAAAGTTGTTTCCTTGGTTCAATTTGCATCATCTTATATAATTTGAAGTTAACTAAGGAGTTAATTCCATTTTTTGTTCTAGATTTATTTGTGGCAGTTCACTTTTACTCCTTTTTTAGATCATGTTTTTTTTTCGTCATAGTATTATTGTGTCACGACCATTTTTGGTATCTATCAACAAAATTAATGAAATATCATTAAATACATGGACATTTCGATCTTTTTTATACAAAGTGGATTGACTCGCTATATTTTTATTTTTATTTTTTTGAAAAAAAAAATCATAATTAAAGACCTAAATGTCCTTATATTTTACAGAATTTAAACGGTTTTGTTGATGGATGACAAAAAATGGCATGCCACAATACTATTAGGACAAAAAAAATGTTATAAAAAAATGAGTAAAAGTGAATTGTAAACCACCTACAAATCTAGGATAAAAATAGAATTCTCAATTGGTCACATGGGTGAAGTTTGGAAGAAGAGACCAAGGATCAAGTTACCCTCAGCAGGACTTCTTGTGCGCAAGTATAAAAAGTTTTCCCTAAATCAAAGTTTATATAAGCTCTATCTCACTCATACTCCACAATGCATACTCCACAATGCAAAGTATCTATCTACCTAGTTTGGAGTAGCTCGTGCAAACACGTTCATATGAATCCCCCCAAAATATTCCCAATCAACATGTCCACCACTTTCTTGCAAACTTATTTAAATTTCTGCAACATTTGCATCCCTCATCCTAACCTTTAGCCAGCCATGGCACCTTCAATTCCATCTCTATTGCTACTCTCATGGTTCCTAGCACTATATTCACCCCCAATAACATCACTAGCACACCAAACAAACCACAATGCAACCAAAACCTTAAACCCTTATCCTCCAAACAATCTCATGAACATCATCGATTCGTGTTGGAGATCCAACCCAAACTGGGCCCACAATCGCCACGCCTTGGCAGATTGCGCTATTGGCTTTGGGAGTGGAGCAGTTGGTGGGAAAAACGGCAAGATATATGTTGTCACGGACCCTTCTGACGACCCTATAAACCCCAAACCAGGGACGATACGTTATGGGGCAATCCAAACCGAGGCACTTTGGATCGTTTTCGAGAAGGACATGGTGATCACGCTAGAGAATGAGCTGATGGTGAATAGCTACAAGACCATAGATGGGAGAGGTGCTAAGGTTGAGATTGCAAATGGCCCGTGCGTGACAATTGAGGATGTTACGAATGTTATTATTCATGGGATTAGCATTCATGATTGTATGCCCGGGAAACGTGGGATGGTCCGAAGAAGTCCCGACCACGTTGGAGAACGAATTGGGTCGGATGGCGATGCGATTAGTGTTCTTGCATCCTCCCATGTTTGGGTTGACCATTGCTTTCTTGCTCGTTGCGCCGATGGCCTCGTTGATGTCATTCACGCCTCCACTGCAGTTACCATCTCCAACAATTATTTCACTCAACACGACAAAGTGAGTGTTTAATTCTCATTACAAATGTGTTAATCTATAGGTTACAAAATTTTGCATATAAAGTTTCGGCTTCTAATCTTTCTTAATAAATATTTTCTGATTGTGATTCATTACCAAAGCAATTGAAAGTCTAGCTAGGGTTTTATGTTGGAAATTGGGTTCCCCACCAATTTTATAGCACATTGGAGATTTGGAAAAGTACATGTTACTATTTCCAACCTGTTTAAAATAGTTGATAATACCGTCCACCAATGAAAAAACTTGGTTGATTATGTAGTTGGACGTTTTCCTTAATTTTTTAGCACTTGTAATAGTCATGGTTACCATAAGAAAAAAAAAACCTTTCCTACAAATGTTGGATGTTTATTGGTCTAGAAAGACGAGTAATAACCGGTCAGTTAAATTGGTTTTGCTTAGTAATCAATAAGAACTGCTCGTATGAGCTACTTATTGACCTTTAATTATTTGAGCTGGTGCATAGTGTAGGCTGTTTTCTTTTGGTGAAGATGAACTTTACCTAGAACGCCTATGTGCACCTTTGGTAGCGGCTACCAATTAGTTGAAATTGATTATTTTTTAACCCTAGGGTAATTAACGGTATCCAAAAAAAACAACTATATGTATGTTTATTTGGCGTGGTGCATTATTATTTCAGGTTATGTTGCTTGGACACAGAGACAGCTACACGGCAGACCGAGTTATGAAAGTCACTGTGGTGTTTAACCATTTCGGCCGAGATCTTGTTCAGAGAATGCCTAGGTATATATACTTTAATAATGTCTCCCATAACCTAGGAATCTTAACTGAAATTAACCATATATATATATATGGATTTCTGGGTTTTCACGATAGGGTTCGACACGGTTATGCTCACGTAGCCAACAACTACTACGACCAATGGCTACAGTACGCCATTGGAGGGAGCGCAGGTCCGACGATTCTAAGTGAGGGCAACTATTTCGTAGCTTCAGATGATGTTGCACCCCAAAACAAAGAGGTGACGAAGAGGGAGATTAATAATGGGGGTTGGAAGGCATGGAAATGGAGGTCTACTAAGGATGTTTTCTTGAATGGGGCTTATTTTGTCCCATCTGGATATGGGATTTGTTCTCCCTCGTACGCCACATCGCAGCTGTTTGTTGCTGCTCAGGGGTCTTTGGTTCCTTCCTTGACCTATCATGCTGGCCCCTTGCAATGTGTTGTTGGTGAAAAATGTTGATGTTTTTGGTTTTGATTAAGGTTTGTTGTTGTTGAAAATTTTCATATTGTGATGAAACATATCATTTAGATTGAAATCTTGCAACTCATAAAATCCTTCAATTTTGGAATCCCAATACTAAGCCCAATCCACCAACGACTAGTTTTAAAAAAGTTTTAGCCCAAATATAATACCATGCTCTTTGGGCCCACCAATACTTTATTACTATTATTATTTACGTACAACATTAATAATCATATCTCCCGAGATACTACTAATTTAATTTACACCCATTTAAGAGCAATTCTCCGTTGGGGCAAATTATGCTGTGGACCCAGGTCCACCTTGCAAGGCGGACATGGGTCCAAAATTATGTCGTTTTTTATTTTTTTATTTTTATTTTTTAGTAAATATATTGTTGAATATAGAGTTGTCCAAAAATGTGTGAATGTAGAGTATAGAAATCGTGAATGTACATTTATGATTGTGTGAATGTAGAGTTACCCAGAAATGTGTGAATGTGGAGGTTTCAAATTGTGAATATGGAGTATAGAAATCGTGAATGTAGAGTTATGCATGTGTGAATCTGTAATAGAGTTAAGAAGTTCTAGCAACTTGTAGCCCTGTAATGTGTGAATGTGGAGTTTTCAAGTTGTGAATGTGGAGTATAGGATCTGTGAATATAAAGTTTTGAATGTGTGAATGTGGAGTTTACAAATTGTGAATGTAGAGTATAGTTACTAAACATATAATCCTGAAATGTGTGAATGTAGAATTTACAAATTGTGAATGTAGAGTATAGTGTATGTGAATGTAGACCCAAGTCCACCTTGCAAGGTGGACCTGGGTCCACGGCACAACAACCCCTCCATTGGGCGTTATTGAAACCCTCAAGTCCTCAACGGCTCAACCCCATACTTAAGTAACTGAAAATTACTATGTAGACTTCTAAGTTCTATTCCTAAATTTTATTCTTACTTTTAAATTTTTGAGGTAAATATTTTTCTTGAGACTCACATGATGACATTGGCATAAGATTATCAAACTAATTATCAGACCAACTCCGCAATATTTCGCGTTACACTTGTTATTATATGTGGTGTCATGATACAAACGCACTTGTTATTATGTGGTATCATGATACAAGAAGTACTATAAGTGATTATGATGTCGGATGCCCTTTTTATTAATTTAAATTTCTTACACGATAAATTAGAGGTGATTGGTCTGCCATCGTAGTCGTCATTAATTGCTTGCATTGCCTCAATTTATTATTTAACAGTCCAGTTTTGTCTATTTTCTTGGTCCAGAAAGGATGCTTTTGACTTTTGAATCACTCCACAAAGAAATTGGTTTGAAAGGAAACCCAAATAAATGAAATCAATTAAAATAAAATTAATTGCAGCATTTATCAATTAGGTGAAAAGCCAAAATTCAAAAGCTAGGCGCTCCCAATTTAAAGGAATAAAATTGTCAACATAATTTGCCAAACGGGGTTAGACCGAGATCGATCTCGATCTAATATGTAATTCGTGTCAAACTCATCGCATATATCTTCCTAGTGTGATTCACTTCTTTTGTGTAGTCTGTTGGCTAATACACATGAACAGAGTTTATTCATTGTAATCCTTGGATAGTGGTTATGGAATTCTTTCTCAAAAAAAAAAAAAACAATTGATTTAATTGAGTAGCTAAATAGCGAAATTGAATAATGTTTGATTATACCTCATTTAGAATTTATTTTGTTAATTGAAAATAAATTTAAAATACAATTCAACACGGGAGTGAAAGTTAAGGTGTGGAAAAAAGAAAAAAGGAAAGATTCTTTAGTAGTCGCAGCCGAATATGAAGTTTGTATACTAACTTATGGAAAAGGGAAGGCAAAACATATTTTAAATAATACTTATATTGATTTTTAAAAAATTAAAAATAAATCTACATTTACACAAAATCATTATATAACTTAGGTATATAAATATATATTCACTAATCACTATTGTAGGCCTATAAATTTACTACTGTAAATACATGCATAAACTCAATAGTGTAAGTACATAAATTAATACATAAACTCACTAGGTACATAAATTCACTACTATAAATACATAAATCTACTAATTGTATATATGTACATAAATTCACCATTGTAAAATGTAAATACATAAATCCACTAATGTAGGTATATAAATTTACTACTACTATAAATACATAAACCAGGCCAACTAGTATAACTACATAAATTCACTTTTGTAAGTATATATGAATCCACTAATGTAGCCATGTAGGTACATAAATTCACCATTGTGAATACATAAATCCACTCATGTAGGCACATAAATGTACTAATGTAATTACATGCATAAATCCAGGGCCGGTCCAAACATTTTGGAGGCCGATGGGCGAAATTAAAAAAAAAATGGGCCCTATATAAAAAATAAAAATTAAAATTTAATAATACTAAAAAATAATAATCTCAAATAACATGAAATACATTTATTTTCTTTAGATTGTTTCAATTTTTCATTACATTATTCTGTTTTTTTTTTTTTGAAAAATTTATTTATATCTCCTCTTTGTGATTCTATTAGCAGCGTTAAAGAAAAAAAAACACCTGCAAATTGTGGTTGCCAGCCTAAGAGAAATTGTCATTTGTGGGAATTGAACCCACATTCTCCCAAAGTTTTTTTTCTCACAAAGAAAATTCACTTACCACTACCCCATTAGGTTGTTTTTTAATATAATTATAAAACTATAATATATATGTATACATATACATATATATGGATGGGCCCCTCCTAGCATGGGGCCCTGGGAGGTCGCCCAGCCCGCTCGTGCTCAGGACCGGCCCTGCATAAATCAACTAGTATAAGTACATAAATTTACCACTTTAAGTATATAAATCCACTAATAATTTAGGCACACAAATTCACTACCTAGTATATAAATTCACTATTATAAATACATGAACTCACTGTAGGTTATGTCATTTTTATATACATACTATTATTTTTATGTATTTAATTTTTTAGAAACAAGTGTCAAATAAGTCACTGAACTTATCGTTTTTGTGCAATTGGATCATTGAACTAAAAAGTATGCAACCTAACAATCAAACAAGTAAAATATGTGCAAATGAGATATTTTTATGATTTATTTTAATACAACTTAAGTTGTAAACATTTCAATCTTTTTTCCCAACTAATATGGCAAAAGAAATGACGATCCCTAATAGATACCATGAAAGTAGTGTGATCGAATTATATCAGAAAAATTAAAAAAAAATGACACAATTATACATATTTTACTGATTTAATTGCACATATTTTAAGATCAAATTACACAGAAATAATATGTTTAATAACTTATTTGACATTTTTTTTTCTTTTTCTCTAATATACTTAGAGTATTATTGTTATGTATTTGTATCCCTCATATAAGATAGAGCTGGTGCACGCTATCAACACGGGACGAGCACAAATTATAAGTCGGTTCAAATTAAAGTCCAAAGTCCAAAGGCACGAGAGGTGGTGCGGCCAAGTTTCAACTTTACAGCTTTCAAATCAAGACGCAACCAACGCTGCATGGACGCACGCACACGAGACCTACAGGGGAAAAGGCAGCTACTAGCGACGTACCATACTATACTTCCTTTCACAAAAAATATATATATACATATGGGTTTAACATATTAAGCTAATTAAGTATGTGAAAGCCTAACCTAACACGAAATCATGCGTCGCATGGACCAACTTTTTTTCTGGTATTAGGGGCGCACTATTAAAGCTATTCCAACCACAAAAGCTTTAGACATGTCACACCTGTCCTGCTTGGAAAGATAGATTAGGCAATGTGGTCCTTCCGATATCAGAATAATTCTAATCAAATTGTTCAGACGATTGACTTGATAATCACAAAATATTACATTTAACTTTTCATGAAAGTTGTCAGCGGACCTTCTTAACTAAGACAACTTATAGTGATTTACTTCGTTGTAGTTTTGTACAGGCTAGGGTTGCAATACGAGTTTCATCCAGAAGGTTTGAACAGAGGATAAGAACTTTCTCGTAAATTAAAGGACATGTGATTTTTTACTTAGCTTGTTTATTCAGTTATAAATGTGGTCTCTTGTACTGACTCCACTAAGGTTCGATCTCATGACCTCCCATCTAAAAAAGTCACTACATGTCATTTTAGTACAAAGTGCTTGACACACTCCATTTTAATACTACATAGTTCATAATAATAATAATTGAACTCGTAATATTTATGGTATATTTTCTCCTTTTTTTTCCATACTACATTAGCTCATAATTTGTTCAAAAAAAAAACATTAGCTCATAATAACAATAATTAAATGCATGGAGTGATCTATGGTCCAATCAAACCTAACCGCTTCACAAAATTTCTACGTCATGGGCAGTCACCCACGTGGGGATGGGCATTCATATGGGTCTTAGTCAACTGTTCTTTTGCCTTCAAACCTCGATTTTCATATGTCTCGATTCCGTTTATTGTTTTAGTATTACGTATTAGGTTTGTTGACAAACCACAATTCGCCACTCTATTGACATTTTTGTCCTTGTTGTTTCTTCCACGGTTCAAGCACATCTGCAGTCCGATAGATAGATGTTACGTTGTTATCAACAAAAACCTTTCACCTTAATCCCCTTGACCCAGAATATAATTACATTATACATACATTAGAGTGTTAAAATTAATTTTATTTTTTTAATATTATTTTTTGCCCTGAAAAGGACAGCTTATTGGGTAGAGTATGATTCTCGTATTAATAGTTTAATACGTTACAAATTCTATTTTTGTCAATACCATATCAGTTAAGCATGTCACATAGGTCTTCCTAGTACAGTTTATTTCTTCTATGTAATTTGAGGGTATAGCTATTAGATATGAGCATGGTAGTTTACTTCTCTTGTGTGATTTGTGATCTATTACACAATAATAAAATTTATCGAATACACGCTCTCAAGTAGTAGATGTGGGTATCTGTCATTATAAAAAAAAAAATTTCTTTAAAGAAAGCATTGAAATGGTAAAGAGGAAGGGCATAAAAGTAAATAATGCGGTGACATGTAGAGTTGCAAAGGAAGACCAATTGGGGTCCTTCCTTTGAGATGTGGGGTTGGGGGAGAGAAAGATTGTCACTTGTTTTTTGACAAAAGAACAACTAATATTAAATAATTGTCACAAGTAGGCTGTGATATTGACTGCATCCATTGTATTATTTACCCTACCTTGGAAAATGTTGACATGCATATTAATGATGAATTGAAATTTTAATACTAGCTCACACGATAAATAATGTGTACACACGTAGAGAACAGATCATGTGAGAACGACTATTAATATATGTAAAATAGACCAATAACAATTATCGTTTAAATCCCGTGATTTAACTGTTCAGATTTATAACGTGAAAATTTAATAATTTTTACTACAAAAGTGGTTAGCATAATTGAATAAAATAAAGTACACATTTCACATTTTATGTGTTTGCACCGGACCTTACTCATATTTGCATGTATTCATAGAACTTAATGGCTTAGATTAGGCATGGGCATCCCATGATTTGGTTTGATTGTTTGAAAATCAAACCAAAACTAATTAAGTTGAATACTTTCAATCGACATTTTATCAATTGAAATTGAACCAAATATATGTTTGGATATTTAATTAGCTTTATATTACATATAAAGATTAAATGTTAGCTTAATCAAATTTAAACATCGGTTATACTTTTTTAATGTTAGATTTACATAAAACCGTTTCAGTTCCAATTCGAGTTGTAATTTCCTATTGTATACAATAAAAATTTTTCAGGACGGACTAGTTAAGCACAAAGAGTTGGCCAGATTGATCTTTTCAGGTCTTTTCATAAAAGAGGAGGTTCGAACTCTTGACCTCTCTTAAAAAATGAGAGTGCACGATGATTCACGTCAATGAAGCTTGTTAATAAATTTTTCTTTTAACACGATTAAATTACACACGCAGCCGACAATAATTACTGGACCAAGAATCTAATGCCATTTTAAGAGGAAAAAGGAATTGAAATAATGAAAAGGTGAATTCAAGAATGTGGACCATTTTAGGGCATGGAATAATAATGGAACAATTTGGAATATTGGGTAGCGAAGCGGTAATTAGTAGGCGATGCGATTAGTTTAGGCAAAGCAAAAGGCGCAGCAGTCTTTAGAATCAAACCCTTTTTGAAGATCCCTAGAAAGACAGGCATGCAGCAGCCGACGTGAGAAAAGTTGAAGAAATTAAAGTATGCATGCATGTGTACATATACATTATCTCCTCATGTAATAACGTTGAATTCTAGTCCCAATAATTTTCCTACTATTCTGTCCATAAAGTTGAATTTTTTACTGGTTTGTCCTGAAAATTTTGTTGACAAGATAAAATATTATATTGGTTTCCATAAATTTTATAATAGCTTATTTTAAAACTTTATCCTATAATATTGTAATAGAATCAGTAGTATTACAAAATAAAAATGTAGCATTTCAAAATAAGCTAGCTAGTAGCTATTAATTTTTAGAGTCGATCTGTTTAGTAAAATAGTTAGCTTACCAGTTAATTTTAACTATTTGACCATTATCAGATGTCTGACTTGGTTGAATAATTAATATAAGTATTTGATTAATTAGTTTTTTTAATTTTAAAATACTGAAATTTAAAAAGCTGTTCAAAGTGACTGAGATGTCATATAAGGTACTCTAGGAAAGGGGTTGTTGCTAATTTCTATCCAGACAAATCAGATGAGGGCTACTTTTCTATATTTGTAATATATGAATAGAATCTGGAGCTTACAAGTTATATATTACAACCTTTTGTCTGGCTGCTTTGTTGGACTTCAAACAAGGCGGTGCCACACATAAAACAAGATCGAATAAGTTCGACTCCGTTTACCTAGTACTATACAAATCAAGCAAATTCTTAATTACTTGCTAAAATAACAAACTGTTTGTTTCACCATATTTTTATTTAGTTTGAGTTGTCGATTTGTGTGTATACACTTATTATATTTCATGATCATCGTCAACAAATTCATTGTTCACATACGTGGCTACTCAAATGATCATTAGTTATATTTGTTATTAATGTTTTTGTTTCTGCACATGGTTTGATGCTCTCACCGTTGAGAAACTAATTTGGATTAAGTCTGAATTATTTTTATCGTTTATTTGGGTAGCAATTATTTAAAACTGATGGGTTTAATTAAATTTTTTAGTACAAAGAAAAGAAAACAAGAAAACTTATTAAATCAATATGAGGTAAGCAACTCTCACGATATACGCATAAATAGCAAAGGCTTAATACTTTGGGATGGGAGGGTCTTCGATCCAAAATTTGGAGATCGAATATGATTGTGAAAGTTTGTCAGCCAGTTAGTATATGTGTTGCCCTCACAATGGATATGGTTAATCAAATAATATCTTTATTTTGAGATATATATTAAATGTGTATTTTTTTTTATAGGTCAATAAATATTATTTTTCAAGACACAAATAATACTTTTTAATAAAATATGTAATGCATGTTAATAGGTAAAAAAGTATTACGCATTTCAACCTTTGAGAATGTCACAAATTTTTTGATACATTCGGTTTCTCAACTAAGCCTAAGCCTTTTTGAACCCCTACCCAAGAGCGCTGTACAAGGTAAATTGCAAGTCGCCCAATCAGTTCTCAGTCTCCACGCACCCCTGTTTGTACACTATGCTCACAAGGAGTTTACGTCACCCAATTTTTTTTTTGGTATTGAGGGTGTTTGGTAAATAGTTGTTGGTTACGTTGTTTGGGTTAGTGAGTTTGACTAGTTGATAATTGTAGAAAAGTGTTTAGTAAATTAACTGTTAGCTGGTAGTTGATTGCATGCTAAATGACTTTTTCAAAACGATGACCGAAAAAATTGCTTTGAACAACTTTTTGAATTTTAGGATTTTAGAACAATAGGCTGTACAAAAAGCTAATTAATCAAACACTCATATTAAATATTTAAACAAATAAAATAGTTAATAGTGATCAAATAAACCAAAATTGATGATAATATATATATGGGTTTTATAAAACACATAAAGATATAGAAATAATAATATAGTCAAGATCTAAAAGGAGGGTCAATTTGAGAGTGCTCAAAGTCCGCATTCATGGCGATGGAGCAACGTAAGATGGATGTGGGGAAAGGGAAAGAAGAGCGAAGTTTCTCCATGCAGCTGACACGAAGCTGCTGCTGATGGTATCCGCTGTTTGCTTCTCATCCTCAAACCTTTTCAACTTTCTCATACTCCCACTTTCCAAATTCCAAGAGGATTGGGATTGCTCTCACCTTTTTTTAATTTTTTTTTTCTCTTTAGTCTTCTTTTTGTTAATTGCGATTAAATGAAGTTAATTAAACGTCAGTAGATGATGGGAGACGTAATTAGTACAAGTGAAATAACCTGTTACTAGCTAGGGAGGCCACCGGGGTCCAATTGTTTCATCAAACTTCTTCACTAGTATTAGGCCATTTTCATTTCTTTTATTTCTTTAATTTAATCAGCCTACCTTATCATTGACTTTACATTCAATAATTCTAAACTAATGACGGTGTCAGAAAGATTACAAATATTTAGACCAATTAGCAACCTCTATAGTCATCGCACAAAAAAAAAAAAAACACTAAAATAGTTATGAATATAATTTATTTAGAAAATAAATACATACAGTATAATACCATGATTAAATAATTTGTCAAACTTCTTGTATTTCACAAATTTTATTGAAACCCTATTGCTCATATATGGTGATTTACAATTTTGTATAAATAAGTATGCGATACACAACATTTAGTCGTTTAATGTTCTTGAATCTAGAATTTTGATTTTTATTTTTCCCGGTGTTTTCTTGATACTCACAACAAATTTAATTTTCCCCAACAATATTTGACTAATGTACAAAAACAATAAATAAACTTCATAATCAATTGTTTTTTTTTTTTCCTCAATCACCTCGATTAATTCTGATAAAACCAATTAAAAGGTCATCCACCATGGAAAATTAGTTGCTACATTTTCAAATAAATATCACGTACACGGAACTTCAAAAGCATATTAATTTTCTAAATTGTGTGTATCTCTATAAATACAGACATAGCAAACTAGGAAGAATTACACACATCTAATCAAATATCTAGAACTTGTGAATTGTCTTCTACTAGTCTTCAAAGCAAGAGATTTTTCTACTTCAACTTCCAAAAGTATAATTTACTTGAGATTAATGGAAGTTAATAATACAATAAAGATAACGTTATATTTATACAAAAATTATAAATATTTATTATAATTTTATTCACTTAATTTATCAACTGTACCAACTTTTTTTTTTTTTACTATTCTCTATTATTAAAGTATTTTTAATAATAAATAAACAGCACGCGCGAAACAATAGAAATTAGAAGTTAGATGAAGACTAACATTGCTTTCACACGCACGCCATAGGCTCTCATTTTATCATCATCAGCTACCACAAGTAATCAGGCGTGATAAGGTTGCTCCATAATTAAGTAATCAAAACTTGATCGAGGTCACATCATCCAACACAGCTCCTTAAATAAGTAATTAAGAACTCTATAGTTAACTTGTCATACTACTACATATATAGTATTGGCAAAAATTAAAGTTTTATTTTTTTAATTATTCATAATTAGTTGTTTTGATTTCTTGTTTTTTAAAAGAAAATTTTGTAGTTTAAATCTCTAAGTTATAAAATAAGTGTAATTTTCGTCTATAGTTAACATAGAATTGCAATAGTACATCTTAATTAGGTACTAAGATGACATATTTAGTCTCTGGTTTATATATAATGAGTTATTTTGGACAAAAACATAATCATTACTAATCAGAAATGACAAATTTATATTTTTAGTTTGATTTTATTGCGGGGAATGAGTCTAAACATACAAAATTTTAACAAGTTTCTACTACACATTAGAGATGACCTTTTCGATAGAGAAGAGAATGTTTATTAAGATTTAGGGGTTTCTAATGTAAGAATCGTATTACTAATAGTTGAAAGAAATATATGCAATTATTCAACTTAGTTAGCACGAATAGTCATGTGCTCTCATCTCTTAAAAGATGCTGGAGTTTAAAACCTCCACTTTGCAAGATTGTGACGATTTTGGCCTTTTCTAAGCTACATGGCATTAAACAATTTAGCATTTTGAGTAAAATAATTAAATCTAAGAAAATATTGCTTATGTTTTCATTTCTAATAACTAAAATTTTTACAAATCTTACAAAGATAAACGAATATTTTTGTAACTTTTTTAAATCAAAACAACTAATCACAAATATTTGAAAGATAAAACAATTTTTTCTCCTATTATATATAGGGATTCCCTTGCTACATGGGTAGTTAGGTTACACTTCATTATTCATTAATATTATGAAAAGACATACACCAAATGGTTTATATACGGTTTTCCCAAATTTTTCCATCATATATTATTAAGAACTATTTAGAATATTTTTGCATCATATATTATTGAGAACTATTTAGAATATTGATTTTAACTAAATGATTTTGTACAACCCAATCGTGTATGTAAGAAATCAAATTTATTAACAGTAAAATATATATATCTATTAGAATTGAACATGTGACCTCTCACTTGGGAGAGCCACAACTATGCCACTTAACCACAAAGTCTTTAGCAATGATAAAATATATAAGTATTCAGTTTTCTTGATGCAGAATTCTATGGATCGTCAACAAAATTTTAAATTTAGGATTTCCTATGTAAATGTAAAGAATTACAACAAAAGAGAAATTAATAGTACTAAAAAAAAAAGGGCCAAAAAAATGCCAAAAACAACAATTAGCTTTTAATGTGGTTTCCGTATGTGCAGTTCACTTGGTCAGATGAGTGAAGTTTTGAAAAAAAGACTAATGATTAAATTTCTATCCCTACTGAAGCACAACGAGCCCCCACTCAACTTTCAGGTGAGTGAACTCAACTTTTAAAATGGAAGAAATTAAATGATACTATCAAACTACAATGTACTTGACTATTAATACATACCTTAAATTGTGGTTGTGAATTTTTCACGTAATCTAAAAAAATAACAATTACCTAAATTATGAACAAAAATTATAGCAATCCTTAAATGAAATTAGTAATTACGGTGATGCTAACCTAACAATTACGTTACAAAGATATAAAGCCAAAAGAGTCAACCGGCGGTCTACTTGCGGATGAGTGACGTGTCGAAACGCTCCTTTTTCAAGAAAAATCGCAGTCGTATACGAATTTACTGATTAAAACCAAAATATTTACATATACGGCCCAGTCTGCAGTCGCCGGGAAAAAGCTTCTCCGTCAAAAACGTTGACTTATCCGCCCATACATTCATTCATTTTCCAATTTCCGTCACGTGGGACGCGCCGCACCGTTCGGGCCGGTGGATTTCTTTCCCTTCTCCCTGGGAACCAGTCAAACACAGTCTTGACTCTCCTCCCGCCACCGGGGCCCACCGCCACCTGTCACCAATCCTGACGCACCGCCTGACGTCATTTCCTTTTCCCCCCTCGCCTTCTTATACCTCCCCTCCCTTGTCCTGTAAAACGCTTCTTAGCCTCTTCAAACTATTTTTCACCATCCTAGAGAGAGAAAGGAACTAAAAATAAAATTTAGGATTTTTTCTGTGATATTTTCTTGAATTCTTTGATTTATGGACAAAGGTTGGGGTTTGACCCTCGAAAATCCTGATCAGCGCTCTGCTGGGTTCTTCACGAACAAGCCGGTTTTCGGGTTTAATCTTAGCCCGCGCTTGAATCCGATCAACGCCGGCGGTAGTGGCGGTATGATTCCGATCAACCCCGCCGCCGAGAAACGTGGGCCGCCCAACGAAGTTGACTTCTTCTCCGACAAGAAACTGCCGCCGCCGCCGCCGCAGGCTGCGGCGGCGGATATCGTCGTCAAGAAAGAGATAACCTTGCACGGCGAACCCGTCACCAAATCCGATTTGAACGTAAATGTAATCATTTCATTCCATTCTCGTTTCAATTTCATTTCTGGGTAGTTGAAAAACCGGTAAAAATCGAAGCTTTTTCTGAATTCTAACATTTCCGGTAACTTATTCCCAGACTGGACTGCAACTTGTGATTGCTAACGCCGGGAGTGATCAATCCACGGTGGACGACAGTGTTTCATCGGATATGGAGGAGCGACGAGCCAAGAACGATGTAAGAAATTAAAACAATCGTAAAACCTTTGAACAGTTCGTCCTAGGATACTTTATTGAATCGTATGTTTCTGCAGCTGTCAGTGTTGCAAGTGGAGCTGGAAAAGATGAACGCCGAGAATCAGAGATTGCGAGGGATGCTGTCGCAGGTTTCCACCAACTACAGCGCTTTAAAGCAGCATCTCGAGAATCTAATGCAATCGCAGAATCAGCAAAGTTCCAGAATAGGAAGCACACAAGATCGTGAGGTACGTAATATAATCAGTTGGTTATTAGGATTGATTCTAGACAAGGACACATAATCCAGTCCTGACAGATAAAAATTTTATTTTTTGTGGGTATTTTTTACAGTAATTGATCTGATTTACCCTTTCATTATTTTGTCCGAATTTTGACACAAAAAGTTTTGTTTAGTTTACATCGAGATTGATGCTTATTAATGATATATCTTGGTACGATGATCTAGATTGTTGACAGAAAATCCGAGGAAAAGAAGCCTGAGAAAGAAGAAACCACTATTCCGAGACAGTTCCTGGAGTTGGTTCCCGCCGCCGGCGGTGCGGCGGCGGATGAGCCGTCACAGTCTCATACTTCGTCGGAGGAGAGAACACTGTCTGCGGGTTCTCCGAGGAACAACACCGAATTGTCGAGGCATAAAGGGATTGCCAGGGAAGACAGTCCAGATTCAGAAAGCTGGGCTCCTAATAAACTCCCAAAGCTGAATTCTTCCAAGCCTGTTGATCAAGCTGCCGAGGCTACCATGAGGAAAGCCCGTGTCTCCGTTCGGGCCCGATCCGAAGCTCCCATGGTCAGTATAGCGTTATAGTTGGATTGCACATTTATATTTATATATTATATATGTTTAACACTGATGATGGATAAATTTTTAATTTTTACAGATTAGTGATGGATGTCAATGGCGGAAATATGGACAGAAAATGGCAAAAGGAAACCCGTGCCCACGGGCTTATTATCGGTGCACCATGGCGGTTGGGTGTCCGGTTCGAAAACAAGTATGTTTTATTGTTTGCCATGTAAATGTACTGTCTAATAGTTAGTTTATATTTTTAGTTGAGATAAAACACGTGCTGATATAATATTGTTGGGATTATTATAGGTGCAAAGGTGTGCGGAGGATAGGACGATTTTGATCACGACTTACGAAGGGACGCACAACCACCCGCTGCCGCCGGCCGCCATGGCGATGGCGTCGACGACCTCGGCGGCGGCGAACATGCTACTTTCCGGCGCCATGCCGAGCGCCGACGGGATGATGAATACTAACTTTCTTGCAAGGGCAATTCTGCCTTGTTCTTCTAGCATGGCAACTATTTCAGCTTCGGCGCCTTTTCCAACCGTTACCCTTGACCTCACTCAAACCCCCAATTCTTTGCCTAATTACCAAAGACCCCCAACTCAATTCCAACCCCCTTTCGCGGGAGCCCCTCAAATTCCCCAAAATTACCCTCAGCTCCCCCAAGTTTTCGGTCAAGGTTTGTATAATCAGTCAAAGTTCTCCGGCCTGCATGTTTCCCATCAGGACATCGGCGCAGCCGCGGCTCAGGCGGCGCAGTTGGCTCAACAGCCGCGCGTGCAGCCACCGCCGCCGCAACACCCCTTGTTCGCCGACACGCTCAGCGCCGCCACGGCCGCCATCACCTCCGACCCCAACTTCACCGCCGCCCTCGCCGCCGCCATCTCCTCCATCATGGGCGGTGGCTCCCAGCCGAATAACGCCACTAATGCCGCCGCCGCCGCCGCCGCCACTAGCAACACCAACAAGACTAGCAGTTTCCCGGGGAACTAAAATTCATTGTTTCATTTGTTCTAAAAAGTCTTTCTTGGGGGTATAGATCAATTATCAACATTTTCTTTACATTACTCTTTTTTTTTTTTTTTTTTTTTTTTTCAAATTTTCTGTCACTTGGGGGAATTAGGACTACATGCACTAAGATATTTTCATTCTTTTGTACACTGTTTTTTGTTAGAATAATTACCTGTTCTTTAGTTTTGGGTAACTATACATACACAAAAGTAAAAACATTTCATGTAATTATTCTATACCGTCTCCCTGTTGTGCAAAAAACACCAAAATATTCTCCTTCTCGTCAATTCAACCATACTTTATCAACACGTCGAGTTTCTGCATTTTGTTTAATGTACTAAAAAAAGATAAGTTCGTTTTCTATAAATACATGTAATACTATGAAATTAAAAATGCTAGAGGCATAATTTGGAGAAAAATCTATTAATCTTGAGACCTTTAAGTCCCTCAAATATACTAAAAATAATTAAAAATAAATAATGTAAATTGATTAAAAAATAAAGAACTGGCCAGTTATAAATAATGCAAGTTAATTTATTTATGGTAAAATTACAGCATAAATTTTATTTAAATTTAAAATATACTTTCAAATAGTGATTATTATGGGATTTTTGTTAAATCAAAGAAACACAAGGAAACAAAGAAGCAAAATCCAAGAAGGTGACGAAAGGAATAATCAAAGGATATGAAAATGTGGATTGAAGCAGTCAAAAAATCCGGCCATCTTCTTTGACACGTAAAGACCAATGACTATAATTTTGGATATATTTCAAAACTTGGACCGTCATGCCACTTCCTTGCAGTTTCCTTTGATTCCTCAACCATTTATTGTCATCTGCAACGTCATATAGCCGTTTGTAGAAAATAATAATAATAATAATTGAATTGGAGGAATTAATATTTTCTTTTAAAGAGAGAGAGAGAAAAGAGAAAAGAAATGAAGAGGAAATGCGTAGTAAAGAGATGGAATGATAAAATAATGTGAAGGTTTGACTTTGGGGGGTCGCACCGTACCTCATCCTTTGTACGATACGTTTTACACGTTCTTCCATGTGATTTGGTGCAAGTGTGCAACATTTTTCCATGTGTTTTCATCTTAAAAAGGAATATTTTATTATTTTTGATCGAATTCATCATACAAAAATTTTATAATATAACTTTTTATGAATTATGTATATATTTTGTAGTAAAAAATCTTGTGGTCTAATGACACCCAGTATACACTCTCACATGAAAGGAAATGGGTTCAAATCTCGGTGGAGGCGTGCAGAGTCAGCTAATCTTCCTAGTGAGACTGTACCCATGCATTTTCCCTAGCTTGGCAAAGCAGAGTAAGCTACTTATATAAGCTAATCTTCCTAATAAGCCCACTAAATAGGGTGGCTTGTGATACTAGGTCAAGGTCAATCTCGATGGCCAGCCCTTGTTCCTTGTTGAGTTTTGTTGCCAGGTCTATCGTGCCTTGCTTGATCAATTGTTACACCCCGGCCTTACTTGTTTTCTGGTTCGGGTCTTACTTGTTTTCTGGTTCGTTGTGACTCGATATATCCATCAGGTGTTGTGAATACTAACTAATAGGGGCCTTTTTTTTGTAGCTACTTCGAGTGGGCTTCTCAATTTTTAAAGATCCATTTTCAGAAGATGCCTTGATTTGTAAAGAGGAGCTCTCGGTTAAAAAGTCTTTTTAGAAACAAAAAAATTTATCTTTGAGACCGATTGTTTGAATCTTGATGATGATCTAAACAAAGACTAGAGTTAATTTCAAGATACTTAACTCACAATCAAATAAAAAAAATTAAGATTCGATGATTTTCGTTGTCATAGCTTAAACCACAATTTTTTTTTTGTAACACATTCTACTAAAACGATAACAACTAGTAGGGTTAAAGATGGGATAATGGTCCATTTTAATACCACATATAAAATCTAATAAAACATAAGAGGTAAATCACACTAAGAAAATTTTACGTGGCAAGTAACTTGCAATTTTCTGATATAAGAATTATATTTTATTCACTCATCAATCATCTTTTTGCGGCAATAAAAACTATTTTAAAGTGATAGCCTTTGATTTTGAGTTCCCTCTTATAAATATCAACACAAATGAGGATGGGAGAGACCGAGAGAGTGAGAGAATATATTTTGTTCCTAATGATTTATTAGTATAGGGATGGAAAGTGCAACATTTGATAACTTAAGACGAAAAGTGGGTATGACAAACACAACAACACTTATGGACGAATTTTACAATTACCTATAACTTAAGAACAAAAATTGTAATTTTCCATAAAAACTACTACTTTTTAATATGAAAAAGAGATGATAAGTTATTTTTATCTTATAAATTAAAAAAAAATGTTGATTTTAAGTGAAAAAATAAATAGTTTTTTTTAGAATAAAAATAAATAGTATTCTCTATCTTAAAATTAGATTAACATGATTTTACTTCATTGTAGTTTTTAAATTAAAAAAAAAAAACAAAAAAAACAGCATATTTGGAACATCATGCAAAGAGGCAGAAGTGGAGGAGGCAGCACGTGTCCCTGCTAAGCCGGAATACGGACACGTGTACTATTTCCCATGCAGCTGCCACCTCTCATCCCCCATTTCCTTGACCTCAATCCACCGATATAATTTATTCCCTTGACCCCGCCCCTCCTTTCGCTTATCTTTTCACCGTCGATCAAACACCAACGGCTGAGATTCACTATCATATCTCTTATCGAATGTTCCTCCAGTGGGGCCACACCCGAATCTCTAATGATTAAGACTCCTATCCGCCATCAACGGCCCACATCGAAAGCTCCCATCAGATCCAACGGCTAAAAGTGTCCTATGTACAGTTAGCTCAAAGTTCGTTCCCCTTTTACCTCCTCTATAGACCACGTTTACAGGCTCACACTCTTCTCCATATTTTCTCATAATCCTCGGTATCTTCTCCTCCAATTAGGTGAGTAATTATTTTGATTTCAATTAATTTGATTGATTCTTCACCGTATTCTGATCAGATTCCGTCGGAAAAACCAGAGGTTTTGGTTAGATTTTGATATGTCTCGGATATAACTTTGCTTTTGGGTTGGTTTAGCTGAGTTTTTGGGAATATTTTGAAATTTTGAAGGTTCTGAATGGGTGATTAAGTGAACAGAGATTATGCTTATGATTTATTGCCTTTCTGCATCTTCGTTTGTGTTGTTGCATGATGTAAATCGCCGCATGTGCGGTAGAACCGTTTGGAATGGGTTTATTATATGTGTGTGTGTGTGTGTGTATATATATATATATATATATGCCAATATTCCCATGAGTCTAACATTTCCTGTGAGTTCGTTTGGACAAATATAATTGAGATCAATGGCTTAATTTGACCAACTATACAACTTTGCAACTGTGCACTCCAGTTCGTGTTTCACAGTTGCTGAAATCTAAGTCATTCATCTCAAGCATTCAATGTCACAGATTTGTTCATACGGACTCATATGCTTATTTATGTCACAAATCTGTTCAGACGGACTCATATACTAATTATTTGATCACTAGTCTATGTATGTATGTATGTGTGTGTGTGTGTGTATGTGCATTGGGGGGAGGGTTGCAGATCACATACAAAATAATTCATAGTAACATTTTCTTGAGCCTTTGAATCTGTATGTGTGCTGGAGAATCTAATAATGTGTGGAAAAGAAATGTTGTTTTTACTGTTAATGTTGCATTTGTATGTGCTTTACTGGTTGCTTATGCATAATGTATGGACTGGTACAGGTCAAGATGGGAGTGAAAGCTTTACTTGTCACCCTTTTCCTTTGGACTCTTCTATTTCCTCTATCCTTCTGCGCATCAAATGGTGGACTGGTTAGGATTTCACTCAAAAAGATGAAACTTGATCAGGAGAACCTTCTTGCTTCCAAGAGGGGAGAGTCAATGAGAGCATCATCTATTAGAAAGTATAACTTCCATGGTGGAATTGGGGGTTCTGGGGGTGATGATATTGTAGCACTAAAGAACTATCTCAATGCTCAGTACTTTGGGGAGATTGGGATTGGATCTCCTCCTCAAAAAATTTCTGTGATCTTTGACACCGGAAGTTCCAACTTATGGGTGCCATCATCTAAGTGCTTGTTCTCGGTAAATCTCTCAACATCATTGCAATATGCCAATATGACTGTAGTGGGACCAACCCATTGGTCATACTGTTGACTTGGTAACGGTTACTAGTTAGAAAACTAAGTTCTGGTTGACTTGGTAACGGTTACCAGTTAGAAAACCAAGTTCTGGTTGACTTGGTAACGGTTACCAGTTAGAAAACCAAGTTCCACTTTTAGCCGGAGTGGCCTATTGGCCTTCTTGTTGGTTTGAGCTGATCAATTCACCCCGGGTTTACCCACCATCAGGTAGGGGCCCTGAAAAATTTTCATGAAGTGGTTGGGAGCTTTAATTTTTCAATGCTTTGTGCTTGTTTGCAGCTTGCCTGTTACTTCCATTCCAGATATAAGTCAAGTCGTTCAAATACTTACAAGAGAAATGGTTTGTTTTTTGTCCTTTGCCATTAGAAATCTTGCTTAGTCTGTGAAATAAGAATAATGTTCTGCAACTTTTCATGGAACTTTGTGCCATATGCTTATCAGGAACGGCTGCTGCAATTCAATATGGGTCTGGAGCAATATCTGGCTTCTTCAGTAATGATAATGTTCAAGTTGGTGATCTCATCGTAAAACATCAGGTGAATTTGGGTCTTTGCTTTGGTTTCTACAATGTTATGGGTTGGCATTTGAAATCTAATGGTATTTGTGTATGGCAGGACTTTATTGAGGCAACCAGAGAGCCAAGTCTGACATTTTTGGTTGCCAAGTTTGATGGTATATTGGGTCTTGGCTTCCAGGAGATTTCAGTTGGAAATGCTGTTCCAGTTTGGTATGAAAGTTTTCCTTTAAAATTCAACTACATTCACCTTATCCTAGAAAAATACATTCTGGGATTTATATATTGTTATAGGTTTGAATTTTAGTATCTTTTTTCATTTAATTACTTGTTCTGACACTTCCCATATACCAGGTACAACATGGTTGATCAAGGTCTAGTTAATGAGCCTGTCTTCTCATTTTGGCTCAACCGGAATGCAGAAGAGGAAGACGGGGGAGAAATCGTATTTGGCGGGGTTGATCCCAACCACTACAAAGGGAAACACACCTATGTTCCAGTAACACAGAAAGGTTATTGGCAGGTGGAGGCATCTCATATCTGTTTGGTATTTCACCGCGTTTATGTTCTGCAAATGTTGTCTAAATTTTGATTATGTTGTTGGCAGTTTGATATGGGTGATGTTCTCATCGATGGTAAACCCACAGGTATGCTACTTCCACTCTACTAGCTAGTTGACGCAATAAACTGTTATTGAATAGGCTTCTTATCTGATAAAGATATATTTGCTTTGCAATTATGTCCTTTCTTGTGTAGGGTACTGTGGCCATGGATGTGCTGCGATAGCAGATTCTGGAACTTCTCTCTTAGCTGGCCCAACGGTATGTGTTGTGGCGTCAGTTCTAGCATTTTGGAGATACTGGTGCAAATGTGCTTGTTATAGTCGCATTTCAATATGATCTGCTTATAATTTCTTTGATCCTCGTTTGTCTTTCCATTTTCATCTGTGCATGAAGTTCAGGCCGTGATTACCATGATCAATCATGCCATTGGAGCCTCTGGCGTAGTTAGCCAAGAATGCAAAGCTTTTGTTGAAAATTACGGGCAGAGAATTGTTGATTTGCTCTTAACAGAGGTATGCCTTAATGGTACTTCAACAACATATTTCACACTTTGTCTAGTGATCATGGCCTATGGTGCATTCTAGTTTGAAACACTATTTGCCTCACCATATAGTCCAAGTATTTTCTATTTTTGCAGGAAAGTCCAAAGAAAATATGCTCAAAAATTGGGTTATGCACTTTCGATGGAAGTCATGGTGTAAGGTTAGATATAAGAACCCTCACTCCTTTCTTACATGGGGGTTTGCAGTGATGCAGAAACTGGAGAGCCTCTCTCCTCTTGATGCTTTCTGTTTTGGTGAATATAAACGTGAATTCATTACATTAATAACTTCATCATTTCTTTATAGTATGGGCATCGAGAGTGTAATAGATGAAAAAGAAGGCAGATCAGCTGGGATACGTGATTCCGAGTGTGAGACTTGTGAAATGGCTGTCTTTTGGATGCAACACCTTCTTAGTCAGAATCATACTCAAGACCGCATACTGTCTTATGCCAACGAGGTAAATATTTTCTGCAGTAGGCTAGTTGTGATCATCGGCTCCCTTCTGATGTTCATATAAAACTGCAGTTTTGTGACCGGCTGCCAAGCCCATTGGGTGAATCAGCTGTCGATTGTGGAAGCCTTTCTTCAATGCCTAGCGTTTCCTTCACAATTGGCAATAAACTCTTCGAACTCTCCCCTGATGAGGTATGGTCCCGACAATACATCCATTATATAATCATTGTAGTGTGCATATTAGACAATAGACATGGTGCTATACCTAGTAACCTAGAACAAGAACTAGGAGCAGTTCCTAAACATCATTATGCAATGATACAACAATGGATCACAACTATAGCCGAGAAAGAACTAGCGGGTTTCCTCTACTTGCATACTAAACTTTGGTCATTGCTTGTTTCATGACCAGTACATACTCAAGGTGGGCGTTGGGCGTGCTGCACAATGCATAAGTGGGTTTACAGCCTTGGATATCCCTCCTCCTCGCGGACCTCTCTGGTAATGCTATTATCGTATCTGTGAAATTGAATCCTCTTGAATTGTGGTTGGCAACTGCTGAAACGAAACTCCTTTGATGCAGGATCTTGGGAGATGTTTTCATGGGGCGGTATCACACGGTGTTTGATTATGGCAACCTGCAGGTCGGATTCGCTGAAGCTGCCTAATTGCCCACATCACCTTTCAATTTCAGTGTCTAAGTATGACTTTGTCCAAGTAGATCATCCCTGTAAACCTCTAACTTTAAACCATCACTGTGAAAATGTTTCTTTTAATGGTGTGACTATTACTGAGTACTTAGAATTATAATAACTCAAGGTTAATCTCTTTCCTACTCTTATAACTTCTAATAAGGGGACACAACGGACCAAATCTCCAGAAAATTATTTAATTATTTAATAAAACAAGAAAATGGGAATCTCTTTCCTGTCTTGTCTTTCTCCTGCTGAGCTCAGTTATGTTTCTTTTTTCAATTTAAGAATATTCTGATTTCTTTTAAATTATTGGTTCATGTTGAAATTTAGAAACCATTGTCCCCATTCAGAGCTCTCTTGTCGACTCTAATTTTGATGACACCATTTTTTATTACTAGTGTTAACCTTATTTTCCCACAAAGGCAAAATTCGACAGAATTGTTAGCCTTTTTTTAACCATAGATAAGTGTATTTTAGAGGTTTTCTTTCTATTACCATTTTCTGAATCCGAACTTTTAGAATCTGTATAAACGAGCAGTAAAAAGGAATGTGCAAATGACATAAACATTAGAACAGCGACTTTGTCACAAACCTCATCTCTGAGGGGTAAAAACTGGACACCACAACAGGCATTGTATTGGTCACTTAATCCTTAGGAAACCTTCTTGCTATCTGAATGTGACAACTTTCTATCCAGTGACTGTAACTGACTTCTCAGGTGTTGATTTTCTTCCAGTAACCGGTCATATTCGAGGAGAAATCCTTCCGATTGCTTTTTCAGGGCAATCGCGTTGGCTTCAGAGCTGCTCACTTCCTTGCTCTTCTCCTCCACATCCGACTCCAGCTGCTTAATCCTCTCTCGCAGTGAACTTGCCTGTCCCTCGAGGGATTTGATCTCCTCCGAGATCCCAGCCTTCCCTTCCTCAATGGCCCGGTTTTGCTTTTTCACTGCTTCCATCGTCTTCCTTCTCATGCGAAGCTCTCTGATATAATGGTGAAGCCTATCAATCATTAGTCCAAGGAAGAGCGAGAATCCTGCAGATCAATTCATCAACATGATTCAGACACAAATGGGAATAGCAGCCAATAATATGAAAGAGCAGAGCCTGGAATCTAGTTAGACAAGTAAACCAATATGAATGAATCATACTTAAGTGGAGACCTACACCCTGACAAGGAGTAAATGATACTATGGAAATGCAGAACAGCAAGTGGGCACTATCAGATAAATGCACAGACTTAACAGGAATCAAATCCCACAATCGTGTAATTCACCTCTACTGACCTTAAATATTCATAACTAAGGACTTGTATAGCTGTATATATCCATCAATGCTGATTAAACAAATGATTTGCAGAACAATGAAAAGCCTATTCTGTCAAGTCACTCGTTTCCTTAGTGCAAACAGTGATCATGATAGAGCTAAGGCTTTTTTATGTGATTCTGTGGTTTAATACAAGTTACAACTGTTATGTTAATTGATCCAACATACTAAATTCATACAAATGGTCAATTTTCAAACTGATAAAAGGTAATAAATTAGAACTAGAGAAATCATCTGATTACAGAAATGCACATATTTGAACTCAGCAATGAAAATAGGAAGACTTGAGTTAGTTCCTTAAATGGAAACTTGGCTCGCACTAACACATTTTCCTTTAGAGCTCCAAGCAAATCAGAGCTCAGATATAGTGTGAATCAACTCAAGTTGATCTGAATCATTTATGTTTAGGTTTAGCTAGATTCAGTTGCAGCTATCACTAGCTCGATTTTCATGTCACTTAATTCAAAGCTTAACACAATCATAAATTTTCAGGCACTATAATGTACTGTAACATTCAAGCAAGTATACTGACTTAGTTTCTGCAGTAAAAAACTTACGAACTTCAATTCCTAATCAACCTATGATTCTATAAATCCACTCAAATTTCAATGATCCTAAATAAAATTGAAGCAATCATTCATGATCCAGCATCTCATTACAGCTAAGGAGGGATAAGTATAAACCGAAAGCGAAAAGGACGAATTTACCCATGAGAGAAGCTTCGAGAAGATGTTGAGCCAATAGAATCTGATCGGTGGGGGTTATATCGCCGCCCTCGTCCTCGATCCACCGGTTGCGAATCGAAATCACATTGTAGATGGTGGAGAGCATGACGACGAAGACGGTTCCGGCGACGGTCTTAAGGACGATAGGGCCGCGGCCGCGTTTGACTCTGTCAAGGCCCAATATCACCAGCTTGCGAAGCGGAGTTTTGAAGACGAAGATGACGATCAGAGCCATCTCGCCGAATATTAGAGGGAAGAGCAGCTGAATCATGCTTCGCAACTGCAATTATTGAACGGCTGAGATTTGAGGATAGCAGGGGAGTGATTGAAGAAGTGGAGAAGTGTTGAGAGCTCAGTTTGGAAATTAGGAAGGAGAAGAGAAGAAGACGAGGGAAGTAGTTGTAGAGATGTACATCTTTGGAATTTCTCGTATTTGCTCTTAAGTCCCTGTTGTTTGCCAAAATTGCAGACACTGGTTTTTTTTTTTTTCTTTCTCGGATTAACCCCTGACCATATTCTAAATCTTATGAGTTAACTCCTAGACCTATGAGAAAGTAAATTAAGTTAATTAATCTAGTTTCGACATTCAATACTAAGCTGTACTATACATTTCAACGCAGAAAGAGTTCAATGGTAACCCAAACCAAACTCTCAATAATGTCCGTGGTTGAAATCGAACCCCCATATCTTTATGTTTTGATACTTACATTACTATAAAGGCAACCACAAGCCAATTTAGAATCTTAGCCCTAAAACAACACGAGACAATTTAAGTGTAGTACAAGCAAAGATTGAAAGAACTTTATACAAGGGTAGTCTCGATACCCCTCTATAGAAGTTCAGTGCTCATAACCAAGGAGATTGAAGCTAAGGGGTTGGGTTCAAGTATGTGGAGCCAATATTAACTCTTTGTGCTTATGTAGGTTAAGAAAGTAGTTATAAACGAATAGTTAACGGAGTCAATAATGCTGAAAAAATCATTAGTTATAATAAATTCAATTTTTACAATTAATAGGGTTATGATCTCCATCATTTGTACAAATTAAAGAATGAATGAATGAATGAATTGAATGTGATAATATATATATCTCAGAAAAGCTTGCTTGCGAATTCGTCAATCTCTTCATTCTGCAGCGATCGTGATTTGGCAGCAAGATCTTTGAGCTCCGACAGACTCCTTCCCAGCTTCAATGCCACCTTCATTTCAAACAATTGCCCGTTTTCTCTTCTCTGCAAATCTTCTTCTTCAAGGTTCGAATCAATGGAGTCTTGAACCATCTTAAAGAAACCCGCATTGCTGCGGTACATCTCGAACACCATCCCCACTTGTCCGCCGTGCTGTAACGTGTTAACCACGGCGGCCAATGCTCCGGCGCCGACTCCTACAACGGCGGCGGAGGGCCCCGCTAATAACGCTCCAATGGCGGCTAAGCCGGTTAGTACCGGGCCTGAGATCGCGAGAATTTTGTTCAGTTTTAAAGCTTTGTTTCCAAGCCGTAAATAGTCTTCTCTGTCTTTTTTCTTCATCACTTTCATTACTTCTCTCATGTCTTCCTCTAATTCCCGATTCCAATCGTTATTATTCCCGCCAATTTCGGTTCGCTGTCGGCGCGGCTGTTTTGGCCACCACACGGCTGGCTCAACGGCGGCTGGGAACTTCTCGAGCATGGCGCCGAGGAGGGGTAGAGGGTAGGCTTTATCAAGCGCTAAAACTCTCTGCATGGCTTCCGAAACGTCGTCGTTTTGGGCGTTGCCGGTGGATAAGGTTGTTCGGATTTGGCTATGGAGATTCCTGAACAGCCTCGCCGCGTTCCGCTGCTCCTCGGCGAGCTGTGACGGCTGAATTTTGTTCATAACCGCCAAAATCCCCGTCGCGGATACGTAAAGCAAAGTGGACGACAGTTTAAGAGCGTGTAACGACGCGCCGCCGCCGACGGCTGCGATTCCGGCCATAGTAGCGGCGGCGAGAATGAGGCCGTTGACGGAGGTTAATAGGAGGCTGTTCCAGTTATTTCTCTGCTCGCAAACGTTGCTGTGCATCTCCGCCCTATCCGCCACCGCCTCCATGAGCGCGTGAAGCTTAGCGACGACCAATGGATCTTCTGGATTCTTCTCGGCCGGGTCCGAGGTTTTGAACTGGATTTCCTCTATGAATCTTCTTGTTTGGAGGATGGGAAGGGAGAGGGAGAGATTGGTTTTATGGATTTTCGGGAAATTCAAGGCGGCGTTTATTGTCATTCTCCGGGAAGTCGAGGCCGCCGGCGCCGCCGTTGCTGATGATGAAGTCCATAAGGTTGAAGCTTGAAGGGCAGACATGTTTTTGGAGATTTTAAGATTGGTCTGTTGTTTTCGTTGTGGTCGTGAGAATCTTGGGTAATTGGATGCCATATACTTATAGAGATTATTGAGTAGGGAATTTAGGACTTGACCAAACATTAAACGTAGAACTTGAACTATTCAACCGTATTGAATCAGTACATGTCTGATTAAGTCTATTTCACTTTTTGTCCCAAAATAACATCCAGTGAGTGAGTAGTGCATAATTTTATAAGAAAATGTGTATAATTTTTATCTGACACATTTTTAATCAATCCTATGGTATAACAAAGTTTTGTAGAAAGCAATAAAATGAATTCTAAAAAATGTTTTATGAAAATGAGTCATTATTTATTTAAAAGCATTCTTTTTCATGTGTTTGGTTGCAGAGCAGAAAACTGTCTCTGTGTGTTTGGTTCATTTTTTAGAAAATGAGTAGAATTATATAATTAAACATTTTATTATTTTATTTAAAATATAAAAACATTTATAACATTATTAAATATAATTTTATTTATTAAAATTAAAACGTAGAATTATATAATTAAACATTTTATTATTTTATTTAAAATATAAAAACATTTATAACATTATTAAATATAATTTTATTTATTAAAATTAAAACAATTGGTTTCCGACGAAAACAAGGGCAGGCTTATGGTTTCCGCCGAAAACCTTGTTCTGCGTGTGGCGAAAAATGACTTCCGTTAAATTTTGGCGGAAGTCATTCTCTGCCAAAATGACTAGATTTTTTCTAATCAACGAAAAATGTTTTTCGATGACTGGATTTTTCAATTGCATCCAAACACTGGAAACTCAAAAAATAATTTTTATTTTTCGGATTTTCAAACACATCTTTATTAGTGTGATTTACCTCTTGATCTATAGATTATTACACATAAACACATTTTAACTAGTGCATATCCTTAGATAATAACAACGAATTTTTATCTAATCGAAAAAAAAAAAAAAAGTCAATTCACTTTGCTTCTTTTTTTTTCTTTTTTTCTTTTCACTTGGCTTATTTAATTGGTCTACTTGTTGACTTTCAAAATAGGGTACCCAATGGCTAATGAAAATATATTGAAACGGCCAACCCAAGGCAATGTACCGGTCTTACTCCTCCACACTATTCATGACTCGGTCTATCAAATAACGTATTCATCCCCTATAAAATACAAAATAATGATTTCAATATTTCAATTATTGATGTGAATACTATTCATCTTTTACTTTGTCATGAGGTGATGGCAATTTTAATAAATTTTATTTCGAGTTTAATAGTTTAAAATTATAAATTATAATTTTATATGTGTATTGATCAATAGGTTTTACACATGTAATACAAACGCAACAGAGTTTAGTAGTTTCTATTGGCCCCCATCTACCGTAAAGGTAAAAGGTCAATAATGTTTAAGTCAATAATATACAAAGTAATTGATTAATTGAAGAACTGAAATTACTATTATATATAAATATTTGAATGAAAATCACTAATTTTTCATATTTTTGCACCATTATATATACAAAAGTATTTTAGAAGAATGTTGGATTGTATAGCATAGAAGCTCTCTTTTGTGTGTCGAGGTGCAAATATGGAAAGTTGTTGATGGTAACTGGTAAGTAAAAGGTCTGTTTAATCACTACATCAAGAATGGTTGGCAATATAGTACTTCAATGGGATCAAAACATTAAGTTGATAAGAAAATATGAGATATATTTGAGAGACAAAATTAGTGTATGTTAAACAATATAATTTCTACTCGATGAAATTATATTTTTCTTATGTATGTTATATCATTGGTAAAACAGTACACTATATAATTTTATCAATCATATAATAAATGGTAGCTTTGAATAATATAAACCAACAACTAAACTAGCACACTTATCATGAAAAAAAAAAATTATAGTCCGTAGAAAGCCAACTAAAGCGGCACTACGTACGTATAGCATGAAGAGGCTTAGCTTGAAACGCAGGCAATAGGGGTTGAACAGAGTGATGTTCACATTCAGGAGCGGCCGGCATTATATTTTGAACGCCGCGGTTACTGAAACATATGAAAATTCTTGTATAGGATATTGACAACACCCATATACAATGCGGACTAATATCAATTCAAACACATTGAACGCGATCACGTTTCAACTTTATTCTGCATAAATTAATGTAAATGTACAAATGATACACATGTTTATTTATATTTATTGGCATATTAGTATATTATTTGTTAAAATTAACTTGGTTAGTATTATTAGGCTATTTTCTAGCTCTGTACTACAGTCTGCGTCGATGTTGGACAAATTATACCATGGCCTGCGGTTTACCTTGCATTGTAGATCCTGGTCTAAAAATAGCATTCACCTTCTGTATTTGTCAATTTTGTAATTGACATATTCTGTATCTGCATCTGACAGTTTTTGTACTTGAAGCTATCATATTATATGTCAGCAATTATCAAGTTTGTTTACATATACAGCTGTTAACTGTAGGTACAAAATGTGTTAACTGAAGGTAGGTACAAAGTTTTTGTATCAGGGTTTACAATACAATATGGACGATGGTCATGTTATAACAATTGGTGGATGTTGTGCCTGGGTCGGTACGTAATTAACACGGAGTGAGCAACATACTCTAACTGAATATGTTATAAGATGAAGTCTTCAAGGCATTATTTTTTAAATGAGTGATACCCATTGTTTTAAGGAGAATAATTTGCAATTGATTAAGAGAATTGGCATCTAAGTATTTGCTATAAATTGATGATGCATGAAGGCATTCTGAAAGGGAATTACATTGCTAAATGTTGTCTTAATGATTCCATGTTAATTACGGAGTATTATATTACTCTTCATCCAAGACTTACGTGAGAGACATCAAATTATGTTATTGAGGTGCTAAGATGATGAAGATTGCGCTGTTGTGAAAAATTAGACCATAGTGTGTATGGATAAATTTATTCAATATTATTTGTAATCTTAGTGGTTATCTAGTGGAGACTATTCATCACTATGTCTTACACATGACATAACTCAAAAAATTAATTTGGCTAAAATTGAATAAGAACTTGTTAGGGTTTTCTTGCACAAGACTTACGATTTGACAATTGAGATCCAAACATATGATTTTTTTTGAGTGACAAGGGAAATTTACCGTCACTATTAGATGGTGTGTATTGGGTAAACTCTTCCTTCTTTGTGACGTAGTTAGCAAAGGATTACATGGATAAATCTACTTGGTTGCCAAACCTTATGGTTACTACTTACTAAGTCAAAAGCTTGATCAAACTTGACGTACTAAAGTTCCTCCATCTAAACATGATTTTTAAAACATTTTTTTTCATATAGATTTTCCCGTTATCACAAAGTACATGCACTCATTAAGAAGAGGCAAGAAGTACCAAAAATGTGGTCTAGTAAATAAAATATAATTTTCATAATAAGAGTTTAATTATTGATAATTCCCTCTTAATCAGCACTATTGTATAAGATTTTTCCTCCCGCGGCGGTGTGGCTTGTGAGTTTATGCATGTAGAAAAAGGAATCAAGAATACTCAATAATACACATAAAGTGACAAAATGGTTAATATATTTGTTAATCGTTATCATTATAGTAGTAGCAAGAGACATGTTGTAGTGCTTTCTTTTTGGGTGGTGAGGGAGTACTAAAAGTGTACATTAGGTAAGTTTTATTATATCTAATAGTTCTTAAATTACAAAAGACTGAAAGAGAGATTTATAAATCATATTATAATTAAAGATTATGTGTGACAGAATTAATCAAGTGTGTTTAAACAAACGATTAATTGTAAAATAACTTTTATTTTTATTTATGAAAACAAATGGTATAGTAGACTGTGGAGAGGATAGAAATAATGCATAAATTTCCAGCCAGTAGTGGTGGTTGGGTTCTCTGATCTTTACTAACATGCATTTGTATGCAAGTTGAGATCGAGAGAAAAGAGTTTGAATTGCTTGATTTTTGAAGCCCTTGGCAGCATTGCTTATTACGGATTAACTTTTAGGGTTTTGCACTGTTTTCAGCTTCGCCACCCGCGCCTGCGCCGATGCCGAAACCAAATCCCATACCCATACCAAAGCCCATGCCTACGCCGCCGCCATTTTTGCCATTGCCGTTTGTATTGTCTATACTTCCACCGAAACCACTGCCTTCACCATGCCCATAACCTTCACCGTAACCATTATCATTGTTGCCACCACCACCACTACCACCTCCACCTCCTCCTCCACCGGAGGTTCCGGCTCCAACGCCTGCGCCATAACCACTGCCATGCCCAGAACCTCCGGTGGACCCACCTTCTCCTCCTCCTCCTCCCCCTTCACCTCCACCCCCACCTCCACCACTCCCACCAAAACCACCACCCATTCCAAAACCACTTCCATGACCATAACCACCATTTGAACCAAAACCTCCACCTCCACCACCTCCTCCTCCTCCCCCACCACCCCCACTTTCTCCCATACCAAAACCCGCACCAAAGCCACTCCCATGACCAAACCCGGCCCCACCACCACCACCGCCTCCTCCTCCACCGCCACCGCCGCGTCCTCCAAAACCTCCGCCCGCACCAAATCCTCTACCACTCCCATACCCCGAACCCGAACCATCCACATTGCTGCCACCTCCACCGCCGCCGCCGCCACCGCCACCGCCGCCGCCGCCGTCTACACCGACCCCACCTCCAAAACCTTCGCCATGTCCTGAACCACTACCCCCATTTGCATTCCCACCTCCACCTCCACCCCCNCCCCCTCCGCCTCTGAAAAAGCTTTTACAGCCACGCCAACCACCATTGTTACAGAAGCTATCATCATCACCCTCTCCATAATAACCTGCTTCACTCATCTCAATCGCAATGCTCACAACAAGAAGAGCCATGCACAGAGACTGAATACAAGTAGACATGACTCAAATTATCTTCAAAAACCAAGCAAATTAAAAGCTCTCTCTCTCTCTTCTTTGACTTGAGAGCTTTCACTTTCTTGGTCTTTTTCCCTGAAAATCCTCCCTTATTTATAGCCCACTACTCCTCATGCAATCATATACTCATTCCATAATTGGTCATCTAATTAGTGCATGTGCATAAAATAAAGTGTTCTTAGAATTGACAGATCTCTAGCCATATACTTAATACAATTTCATTATTTATATTCACAATAATTATTTTTTAAGGCTATTCGGAGAGTCGAATCTAGCATCATGTTATTCAAACATAGCATTGACTGTTATAGGATGAAATAAAGTTATATCTTCTATAGTTTTTGGTGTAGTAGTAAGTGTTTGATTCTAACAAATTGATATCAAAGCAAGTCCACGGGGAGGAGGTGGAATCCCACATGCTGTAGGGCAGAGACTTAGATAGCCGAGTCCAACATCGTCACTTTTGACATAGTACGTGGTACCAAAGCAGGTAACGAGGTAGAAATTGAATCCCACGTACTGTGTGGCAAAGACTCGAAGAGACAAGTCCAACATTGTGGCAAGGGCTTTGAGAAATTTTATAAAAAGTGTAGGTGGGACTTTGTTGGTTTGATTCAAATCCAATCATGTCTGCCAACAGAAATCCCAGAAATGCTAGGAGACCAAATAGAATTTTCTTTCATGATTAAAGAAGACCTATTCCTTTTTGATGGGAAGGGAAGAAATATATACATACATGCATGTGATCAGGTTGTACATTTGATGATAATATGTAAATGAAGTAGTGGAGTTGGTGACTATATATATTTTCAATTTTGTAATATACACTATGAGTTTTGTAATGAGCAAACTTTGGGATTGTTATGAAATCCAGGTGTCATTCTGGTCTATCTGTCAAATCTTGTCCTTCTAAAGCTAATGATTTCCCATTCATAGATATAATAATAATAACAATAACAATAATAATATTATTATTAATAATTTTATTATTATTATTATTATTATTATTATTATTATAAAGATAATATAGATTATCCCTCGACTAGCCTCGAGTACTAAAACATTATCTAATTAGATACTCTATTACAATTCTCGTCTATGGACGGAGAAATCTAGGGACAAACTTGTCTTTTCTTTCCCTTGGAACTTTGAATCAGTTAACTTAAGGGCAAAAACAAGTCAATTAAAGTCCACAAATACATGGTCAAGATACTTTTCAAACTCTCCATTCCTCTTTGCAATTCCTAGTACAAATGAATGATCGATTTTTAATTTGGAGTGGCGGAAATCATAGATTACTGATGAAAGGAGGTTGATTCGAGTCATGGAAGAGGAAGAAAAGACAAGTTTTCTCCTCAATTTGACAGCCCGCTGACAGGAATGATAACAAAGGACACACACTTGATAAACTATGTTCAATAATTGATTGTTTGCATAATCTAATCAAGATTTTTTTCACGATATGAAGCATTATAATATATATGTATTAACTACATATGTAACAGTGATTATATTCAAGAAAACTAAAATGAGTCCTGCCCTTTATTCAAACTGATCATGCAGCCCATGTGAAGAACTAATGATATATGAAATAATAAAACAGGTTTGTTAATTTCTAGTGGTGCTTTTTGGTGTAGTGGAAGTCAGATGGATACTTGAATTGTACTTGTAGCAATGAACAAATCCTGCAGGTATAGTATTGCCACCCATGTCACCAATGGTCCAACATCTCAGTAAATCAATCCCCCCATCCATTCACTTCTCTCCATCTTCATGTATATGCAAATATTTTAGGGATCAGAATAAGGTTGTCGACTATCTTGTCAGCATAACCAAGCAACATGATCGGGGTTCTAGATGCTTGTATTTCTGTAAATTTTATTGGACGACATAATAGGTGCTTAACTTTAATTTTAGATGAGAAGAGTGGTTAGTTGTTTTGTGTACTTTGAGGTTTTTGAGTTATAAATTTACACACCCATATGGTCACACACATGGAACATTTGGAGAGTACTAACTCTATGTAGTTTCCTTCTTTTTTCTTTTTTCTCAGGTTAAATTATAGATTTTGATAAAATTTATTCATTTTTATCAATTCAAAACATTTACAATATCACAATCATTTGTCAAGCATGTATATATGCACATGCACGCTTGTCAAGTATGTATATATGCACATGTACGGGCGGCCGACACTGATATATAATATTGTCTACATTAATGCCATATTATTGATGAAAAGAATCCACTAGACCAACACAATAAGATATCAAGAAAATTCTTATCAAGATTATGAAAGATTTTAAGGGTGTTTTTAATTTGCACTTAGTACTAAGCATGCCATTTTCCATTGTAGCAAACTTTTGAAGCTGCTTGTTGCAGCTTCTAATGGAGGACAATTGTACAAACTACTCCCACTAGAGCAGCTACTTAATATTTCTTTTTATTTCAATTATTAAAGTTTCATATTAATTTCTAGAGCCCCCTGAAACTAGACCCTAGCAATAATATTGTAGTGCAGTAGGCTCATCAACAATGTATTTAGAAAATTGTTTTTTTATTTTTAATATACATATATATAGAGAAACAAATATATAGAAAATTTGGAGCTTGAGATTCAGAGTTAAACTGAGCTTCATATAGACATCAAGAACTCAGAGAGATAAATAGTTTCCATTTTTGGACTGGTAGAAAGGTTCAACTGCATCCAACCATACCCTCTAACAGAAGTTCACCTCCTCACCTTCATGATCAACCTAATTCTTATCCTAACAGATCATGTGTCGATGAAAATGACAACTTAACAAAAAGACTCGAACAGCATTACATCGTTCATATGTTGCCTATACAAAACTGCGGTGGGGGTGAGCAAGCAAAATAGCATACATTAAGGAAACAGGACCAGTACGAGCTATGGACGACGAATCTCCAGAAGCAAGCCATAGTGATCACTTGGCAGGACAGGGAGCGTCAGCTTCTTGACCTCGTTTCTTACTTTCTTTTCTTTACAATAGGACAGGCCCGGGATTGGATCCTTACCAATCATCTCGATTTTACTAATCTTGAAATCTCGCAGGCTGCATATGAATCTGTCGAGTCGTTTCTGCAGAGTCCTATTGCCGGTTAGCATTTTATTTGTCTTGGTGTCATATGTGTATCCGATCTCTCCAGGCCTTAGCTCAGTCCACACATCAATCCACCCTCCTGGTAAAGGAAATGGTCCATCCAATTTGTCATCCCAGTTCATATCCCCGCAAAAGATAACGTTTGGATTTTGCTCCAGTACCTTGATGGCCGCCTTGGCCTGATCTACACGCTCCTTGCTGAACATCTGGTCCCACTTAGGAGGTGCGGGGCAAGGGCTCTCAAGATGGCTCGTGGCAACAACCAATCTCAGATCTTTTGCAACTTCAATCTCAGCACTACAAAGTTTTCTTCCCATTATAGAATTGTCAAAAGGTTTGGAGCTGAAGCTTTTCACCGAGAGTTTAGTTAACTGCAATTTTTTTCTTTAAGTCAATGCAAATACTCATTCAACAAAATCAACATTAAACTTCCTAGAAAACATGGCCAGGAAGACAGTTTTTCTTAACATCGTGTGGTCACAAATATACCTCACTACAAAACCTAGTCCAAAACAAACACATCGAATCATATTATTCTTACAAAGCACAGTAAATTACCTGCATACAGAAGTATCCCCCGGTAAGCTCCATGTCACTAGACACAGAGCAACGATACACCTTCCACCACCTAGAATGCTGAAAGATGTCATAAATTTCGGGAATAACCTCCTGCATATTTCAATTAATAAGTCTCCTAGCCAAAAGAGCTTAATGTTGCAATGGTGGACATTGATTAAAGAATGCAAAGTACCTGAAAACATATAATGTCAGGGGAATGCAACTCAATAAGGTCACCTATAGCTTCCATCCTTTTATGCATTTCGAGATCTTCGCGAAACCAAACATTGTATGTCAAAATCTTCAATATTTTGGGATCCCTGTGCAAAGAAGTTTTGCTAGGAGCTTGCTCTACAACACCTGAAAGTTACAAACCCATAGTTCAGGTTCAAACATGAAGAAAGTGAATGAACAAGGAAGAAACAAAGTAGTTAATTTGCACATTAAAAATAGATACCCTAGCAAGACACAAGAGAAAAGCTATCAGTTAATAGCTAATTTACCAAACACTTTTATACAGTCAGCCAATGTTATCATGTAATCATAACCTCTAACCCATTTCACCAAACAGGGCCAACATTTATCCTAATAATAGCAGATAATTACAAGCAATAACCAATGGAAATGCTAAAAGAATAAAACTTTTCTCCAGAATTCCAATCAAAGTTGAGAATTCCAACTTACTAAGTGACTCATTCGCAACCATTTTTCCTGCTTTGACATCCTTGAAACCAAGCAAATCAATCCCATCATCTTCAATCACAACCTGTTCTTCCCTTCTTTTCCTCTTATTATTCTCAGCCCTGGAATTCTTATCGCTATCCGTGCCCGACCCGAATCTCGTAATATCAATAGCCACCTCATCATCTAAACCAACTAGGTCTAATTTTTTCTTGATAGTATTACTACTACTACTACAAGATCTTAAAGGGTAGAAAACAGTCCCCACAGAAGGGTCCACGTCGTGATCGTCATCGCCGGTTTCAAGGAGGGTTGAAAGCGAAGCGTCGGAGGCTCGGGTCCCACATATTTCGCAGCGCGTGGTGCGGAAGGGGTTGAGGAAAGTGCAGGCTGCGCATGACCATTTGGGCTTTTCGGGTGATGAGGGAGAGGGGGCGGGAGCGGCGGATAGGCAGATTTCGCAGGCGGATTTCTGGGTAGGAGGGTTGATGAAAGTGCATGTTGAGCATGCCCATGACGACATTGTTTTAGTGAGAGCAAAGAAGGGTTTCTTCTTATTGGGATTTTGGGAGAATAGGAGAGGACGAAGAAGAAGAAATGTGGTAATTTTGGGAAGCAATGCCATTTTGAAAACGCTATTTTGCCGCTTTTCTTCTTCCTTTTAGGCGGGTGCAGTGCCCCCACGCTGGACCCGGATCCGACACGCTAACGCTAAAAATATAATTAGTGCTAAGGCATAATTTTATTTTCTTATATCTATCACATTTTCAAAAGAGTGGGGTGCTAAATTTGACCCTTTAAATCTCTATTCAATAATTTTCCTAGTTACCTAGTGATAGATTTGTCCATTCACCAACTTCCGCCTAACAAATCTTAATTTGATATATTTAGAAAAAAAAAAAACATGTTAGACAAAAAATAAATAAAATAAAATAATCACTTGTTCACTAACATGATTTACCTCTAAAGGGCAAAGGCGTGTTCAACTGTCCAAGTATGTGTATTGAGAATTTTATTATTTGAAAGATATTTTAGATTTTTTTTATCAATGTAGATTGTAGAGCATCTCATGACATTATAAGCAGTATTAAAATATTTTGTAAAATTAAATCTATAAAATTTTATTAAGTAAATCATCTCTGTTCACTAATGATCTAAAAACTATATATACATGTTAAATATGTGTAGTTCAATTAAGAGTCAGATTATTCTCATCACTTTAATGTATATTATCATCATTTACTATATAAAAATTAATATAAAATATATAAAATGACATTTATTTTTTGTAAATCAATAAAATTTTGAAATACAAGTAACCTTAAAATTACGATAATAAAAATTCTCTTAAAAAGCATTGTATTTCTTTATTATTATAGACCTATAGACACACAAAAATAATCCATAACTACAAATGAACTTGTTAATATAGTCTTGATTGTTATGTAAGTCATGGTTATAGTATAATTATAGTATAAAATATATATATTTAAACTCTAGAGATATTAATATAGTAATATCAAGTATAAAAGTAAATAAATTGGCATGACAAAATATCGATGGGATCAACCCTCGGAATTAAGTCGTGCACTTGCATTTGGCAAATGAGAAGAAACCATGGATGAATTGGGTGGCAGAGGAGAAGAAACCATGAATGGACCTGGATTTGGTAGCAGAGGCGAAGAAAGCATGACCCCTGGCCATGGTGCCTACCAATCTAAGTTCCTAGGACCCAGTTGAGCAGTAATTGTGGCATTTTAGTAGTCTCCTAGACTTGTTGCTAGAATTTCCCCTCACATATGAACAGTCAAGAAATAGAATCATAATGTCAACAAATTTCAAATGTCACTGTGTGTATTGATGAAGATAATGTAAAGCATATTGCTACTAATTTATATACTCAGAATATGGTGTAAAATGGGAAAAAAAGTTTCTTTGATTGTTACTAATTTATGCACAAAGAAATATGTTGTAAAATGGAAAAAAAAAAAGTTTCATAGTGCCAAGCATCAAGCTATAATTAGCTAGAAAACACAGAATAAGTCGGTTTATACTTAGGAGTGAAAAAGATATGGTGACTGTTATGGGAAGGAGTAAAACAACAAACAAAAGAGCAGTAGTAATAAATATTTTTTTTGGGAAAAGTGTCAAATTGGCGCCCTAAGTCGGGTGGATAGTGCAATTAGCCTCCCTAACTGAAAAAAGTTCCATACAAGTCCCCTAAATCGGTAAAAAAGTGCAATTGAGTCCTAAATGACTTGTTTATCAGGTCAAATTTAATAAGGGGGCCAAATTACACTATCCACCCAGCTTAGGGGGCCAATTTGACACTTTTTTATTTTTTATTTTATTTTTCAAAACAAATATTTATATTTATTTCAGTTCAAAATTGTTTTTTTATTTATTAAAAATATTATTTATTATAAATAAAAATATTAAAAAATAGCTACCGACCGTTTAATAATTTGGTCCTACTGTCAAATTAATTTGTAAAATTCGTCCTCAAGTGTTGGCCATACGCATTTTTCGTCCCTAAATTATAATTGATGTTGAACTTTTTGTCCGTTTATTAATAAAACATTAGGGACGAAATTTACAATTTTAGTATAACTCAAGGACGAAAAGTGAACATAACCAACACTCATGGACGAATTCTATATTGGCATTGCATTTTTCGTCCTTTTGTGCTCGCTTCTCCTTTAGAGACGAAAAGTATAATTTTCTATTTTTTGTTTTTTTTTTTAATTTAAAATAATTATTTAAAATAATTTTACAAAACTTTTTTAATAATATAAAAACAATTATTTAAATAATGTTTAAATAAAAAACAATAAAAAACAAAAGTCGGCAGTCCCCATCTGGGACTGCCGACTTTTGTTTTTATTTTTTTTTGTTTAAAAAAATATTTAAAAATTATTAAAATTATTTATAGAATACAAATTAATTTGACAGTATGACCAAATGTGATACAAATTATAAAGTTTTGCACCTAATTTCAGTTCAAGGAGTAGTAACTTGATAAACAAGTCATTTAGGACTCAATTGCACTTTTTTACCGGTTTATGGGGCTTGAATAGAGCTTCTTTCAGTTAGGGGGCCTAATTGTACTATCCATCCGACTTAGGGGGCCAATTTGACACTTTTCCCTTTTTTTTTTTTTTAGCTTTTGTCAATTTTTTGAAGGTAACACTAACTAAGTCAAGTTGTTGGCTCGGTAATCATAAGATTTCAAGTCAACTATCATGGAAATATTCCATTGGCATTCTTGGTTCAGAACAATCAAAGCCCAAAGTGCTACAAATCTACACAAACCAAACTGCAAATATGCTACTTTGGCACCAATCTTGATAGTACCGGTACAATCTTATATGGTATACTTAATAGTATTGGATACGATTGGAACTATAGAAGTTTACTGGTATAATGACAAATGGTGAAAACATTAGCTTATTGCACCATTGAACCAAGGAGCTAAGAATGCAGCACAAATGCAATAAATATTATTACTGAGACCATGCCATGCCATCAACACAAACACAAATGATCATAGATTAGTGAATTGTGATTTTTACAACTAATTTACATTAATGGAGAAGCCTCTCACTGCCAAAATGCAGGTAGTAGATTCTTTATTTCCTTGCACAACCCATGAATTGAATAGGGGCATAGAAATCGGGAGGCGAAGCAGTTCAATTTATGTTCTTCAGTTCGTGCCATTTTTAAAAAACGGAACCAAGCTGTCCTAAAACAAAAGATTTGATTTTGTTCGTACTTGACCTTGCGATGGCCAAGCTTCCAACTTTCTTCCGCTTTATTGCTGTCTTCGGCGCTTTCAAGAATTTCACTAAATACAACATTTTTACAGAGCGCTCCTCCATCGACCATCGTGTGTGCCTCAAAAAATAAGCATCTATCTGCAAACTGTTAGCAGTATAATGAGTCCACTTTAAACAATTTCATCATTCTTCTAAAGAAGCTGTGTAGGATTTTGGTACCTGAACAATTTTCGTCACGAGTGGAATGAATAACAAATCAAACAGAAGACAACGCCCCAGAAAATGCGCACAACTTTGCTGAATGCACTTATTTGGGTGAGTCTTATTGTGCACGCACTGCTTGCTACTGTTGAGTTCCCCGTCTGGCTTGTTCTGTTATTGCTTGTAGTCTTACTGCACCCACAAGAATTCAGACTTAAGGCCATCAAATTATAATTTGTGTATGGAATGTATTCGTTAGTACTCAAAACATCCAGCTAGCTGTTTCATGGCATTGGAATTTGGAAATGAGAATGACGAGGAGAAAGGAAGGACAATAACGACAGCAAAGAATTGAAACTTTCGTTTACCTTCCAGGAAACACACAGCTCCCGTGACCTGCAGAGTAAAGCCCGCAAAGGAAAAACAATTCAGACGAAAATTCACAATGTACTGAAGTGAAGAACAGAACAAGTGGTTCCCAACATGTGTTGATAAAATTAGTTTCATACGGTGGTAGAATTGTACATTTATACCCCATCAACTAATCAAGTTATATTTTTAAGTATTTATGAATGCTGCAGATATGAATACATTGCAATCAGGGTAATTAACATCAAAATTCATTACTTCAAAGCTGAAAATTCTATGGAAAGTATTTGAAGTTTGAACACATTATCAGTTTTCAACTTCGGGTGAGCAAGTAAGGTTTTCAGGGGTCATATGAACATGAGCACCAAAGATCAGTATATGTACGGGAAGCAAAATTCTAGAATAATACTCAAAATGTGAATACACTAATTTGGCATCACCGAAAACAAAAATTCATCAGTCCTATGAAACTGTATTAGCATAAGGTTGCTGGAAGCATGCTCGAGTTACCTAAAGGACGATAACTATATTGCCAACAAGTTTAAAGTCCTTTTGTGACAGTAAACCGAATAAAGCTATCCAATTTACGTCTAAAATCTCAAGATTCTTTTAGCACTAACTGTATATTGTATGGCATATTATGAAGTAGTATTATGTGCACTTACTTGGATCAGTGGTGGTGATTGTAGCAGCACCCTTGAAGTCACAAGAACCAATAGACTTTCCTTCTTTCTGGTAATAGCTATTGAATGCATAAGACGCGTGGTTCTTCACGTCGTTAGGCTGATAACAGCTCTCCCCTGGCTGAATTTCTGAGCAATTTGCCATCCCCGGGCCGCAAGCCCAGTCCAAAGCAGCCTGCAAAGTCTTTTTATCAATCCCGTCCATGGCAATGCAATATGTTTGGTTTGTCGTATCATTAGCCAAGAATGTACCACTTCCGGATACATGCAGCAAGTAAACAGGCGTTGAATTCCCATAAAACAACCCCCAATTAGCCTCGGAAATTGGAGGCGACCTCAAATCCTCGTTGAACAACTCATATATATACACATTAGAAGTAATTTCCGGATGCAATGGCGTTCCAGCATGATCAAAAATATGCTTAATTAAATTGGAATTAAAGGTATCAGCATTGTCAATCGTAGCATAGGGCTCTTTAGAGTCCCCCTTCGAAGGCCACCCCGTCTCAGTAACAAGAACCACCACATCCGTAACATTCAGATTCTTCATCGAATAATACACAGAATCAATCATCGCATCAAACACGTTAGTGTAGTGAAGCAAAGTATTCGGGTCCACCATTTCCTTGGACGGTGTCAAGGGCTTGAAAAGCGAATTCTCCAGAGGCACAACCCCCTTGTTCTGCATAAACACATAGTAAGGGTACAAATTCATCATCAAAGGGGACTGAGTCCTGGACAAGAACTGCAGCAATTGAGAAACAACCGAGCTGAACGACTGATTGAAAAAGGCCTGGGAAGGCGGGAACGGGTCCAGAACAATGGAAGCAGCATTAGGGGTTGAAATCTTGATCAGGGTATGCAAATTAGCAGCCACCAAAGCACTGTACAGAGACTCAATTGCAGGCATAAGCAAAGGAGCTGAGCTGGGAACAGTGGTCAAAACCTCATCCCCAACAGCAATGGCAGTAATGAGAGTCTGTGGGTAAAAAGCAGCCACATTTCGCCCAATCCAGGCAGCAGCAGTGGTGTTGGAGGACCCTATGGCAAGAAGCTGATTATTGGGCACACTCACAATAACCCTAATCTTAGTCTTGGCAAGAGCCTTGAGCATTTCAGGGTCAGCATCATATAGCCTTATGTGTGTTATCTTCTGCAATTGCAGAAAAGACACCAAGTCTGCTGGAGACAAGAAATTGGAAACATCTGTGCCTATGTTCACCCCCACATATGGCTCTTCTTGACCTTGAACCTTAACCTCTGCAAAAGATTCAAACTTTTGACACCCAAAAACAAGAATAACAACAAACACTTACAGTAACTAATTAAAAATTGGATTTTTTTTACTCAAAAAAATTAAAAATTGGATTTTTGGAAATAGCACCTGGGTAAAGGTGGGAGCTTGGAGCAGCAGAGAATGCGAGCGCGACAACAACGAGGAACACGGAGAGGAAAAGGGCTTTCTTAGAAATCGCCATTAAGGTGAGGTTTGAGGTTTTCTGGTACCATCTTCCACCCCAGACCTCGTTAACGTTTGCATAATATCTCAGGAAATTTTGATGTTTTTTGTTTACTGTTTGTGAGAGCGGTTTTGACTTGTAAGATCTGGCGTTGAAAGAAGAGAAAGGACTGAAGTAAAAAGAACACTGTTGGATCTGACTTTGGCTGTGAAATGAGTAAAAAAAACAAAAAAAAAAAAAAAAAAAACCC